>NC_133665.1:76881029-77133585 GCF_037893015.1 Macrotis lagotis
TGGCTTTCTTGATTTTTCTTAATTATACTACATTAAGTTATATTATTCCCCTATTTTTCCTCTACGCATTTATTTTTTAAAGTTCTTTTTAAGCTCTTCTAAGAATTGTTTTAAGAATTTTAATCATTTTTATTTTCCTTGAATTGGAACTACCT
Source organism: Macrotis lagotis (assembly GCF_037893015.1). NCBI lineage: Eukaryota > Metazoa > Chordata > Mammalia > Peramelemorphia > Peramelidae > Macrotis > Macrotis lagotis. The sequence goes on from NC_133665.1 coordinate 76,881,185, forward strand.
GTTTAACTCCCTTGTCTTCTCCTAATTACCATATCTTCTCTATTACCTTAATAGTCATGCTCTTTTGCTTGTTCATTTATCTTTCTGTTTCTTTTTATGCAGCTATTTTTTAAATGTAAATTTTGTATTGGATTCAGGATCTTGTCCCAAGGTGTTTGATATTGATATTGATACCAGGTTTCAGGTGTTTTCATGTTGTTTTCTGAGTTTGATCTGGGGTTCTGACCTCAAGTATTCCTCTCCATCCCTGAGCCAAGACAAGGACCCCCCCGCCAAAAAAAGCACTATCATCAGAAACACTCTTATAATTTGCAGCTCTTCCCACCACTGCAAGCTTCAGCTCACCTTACTACACTGAAAGTAAAACAGGAATCTGCTCTCCTGTGAATGCCCAGAGCCAGCAGGCACCCACCCTCATGAACAAATACTAAGAAGATAAATAATATATATAAAAATGTGTGTATTTGTGTGTTTGAGTGTGTATATATGTATGTGTATGTATATATATATATATATATACATAAATTTTATGAATACATAATTATAAATAGGAAATAGTAGAGGGAAGGCAATAGAATTAAATAAAAGAGATTAGATTATTAAAACTTTTTCAATTTCCTGAAGAGAATCCAGTCTGTTTTCCTTCTTTTCAATTCCAGTTCCAAATCCTCCATCTCAATCGTCTATTCCAGATATACAGTCTAATCAGGTTCTATCAGTTTTACATCCAAATGCATGACATAATCTAAGCAATAAAAATATTTCAGCCATATGAAGTTTCCTCAGTATGAATTTGGGTGGTTTAAGTTCTTTTTCAGGGGGGTTCTTTTCCAGGGCAGTTTTATGTGTCATGCTGAAATTATCATCAAATAATTTGTAAATTTTATACAAACATAATCCTTCTACATGAACTATTTGCCATCACTATGATGAAGCTTTACTTCTGATGTGCATAAGTTCCTCTGTTGTATGCTTCCCCTGATGCATTGATAATTACTACCCCCAAAGCAGTCTCAATTTCCTCTCCTTTCTGATGGAAGTACTAGAGAGCAGAATAATAACCTCCTTTCAAAATCTTCCTTTTACTGAAGTTTCAGAATATTACAATTAATGTCATTTCCCATTACCTTCTATGTTTGGTTTGAGTTCCATGACATCATGCCTTCTGGTCATGTGCTCCTTCTCTACCCCCTGCTTTCAGCCTCCTTTTCTTCTTCTTCTTCTTCTTCTTCTTCTTCTTCTTCTTCTTCTTCTTCTTCTTCTTCTTCTTCTTCTTCTTCTTCTTCTTCTTCTTCTTCTTCTTCTTCTTCTTTGGTTATTGCAGGGCATTGGGTTAAATGACTTCCCAAAGTCACAGGACTAGGTTATTATTAATTGTCTGAGGCTGGATTTGAATTCAATACTTCCTGAATCCAGTGCTCCATCCTCTGTGCAACCTAGCTGCCCCCTTTTGTGAAATGTTTTCCCCAATAAACTCTAAAATCCTTAGAGGTGAGGCCCATATTTTTCTTATCAGTATCCTTAGTACTTAGGGCAGTGTAAGGCAATTATAGATGCTTAATAAATATTTACTGACTGAATTTGTATGAATTTTTATTTATTTCTTAAATTACACAGTTTTCTCACATTAGAACGTACATTTATTTAAGAAAAAAATTTTCTTTTCTTTCTTTTTCTTGGTAAACTGAGTCTCTGAAACTATGGCTATTTTATAGTAGGTGCTTAATTAGTAATTATTGAATTGAATTAAAATTAATTGGCAGTTGGTTGAGTATGCCTCTCTCTGCATTAGAAAAACTTCTGATTTTTCTCTTTTTTATATTTCCCCTCTAGTGTCCAACCTCCTTCACTCCTCACCTTTTTAATAGTTCTTATTATCAGTAATCATCAATTTGATATCAATGAGGCAAAATATCCAGGAGTAAAGCAAATAAATCACTTTTTATCAAGGAGTTACTCTTATCTAAAAAATCTTAAATCTTATTAAAAAGCCAACTTAATTATCAAAGCAAATATCAAAACTGTGGGTCAACAAGAATTTAGCATAGTTTCTGGAAAATTCTGTGATACATATTTATCTATTTTTAAGGAAACTTGGGGAAAAAAACTTATATATGAAATCATATACTTCTCTAATAAATATATTCTCTTGTATGTTCCACTTAAGCAAACTGTAACATTCAATACAAATAAACCATCATTGGATTTAGAGTTCACAGGGAATTTGAAGAACATTTTATTCTAATCCCCCTTTCTTTTTTTTTAAGATGAAGAAAGTGAGACTGAGAGTATTGAGCAATCTTAATCAAATTCACTTTAAGTAGTAAGAAAGCTGAGGCTGAAACTTCATGATTTAATGGAAGAGGAATTATATCAAAAATCAGAGGGATTGGGTGCAAATCCTTTCTCCAACACTTATTACCTGTGAGATTTTACTCTAATCTTTTGACAAGATTTTAGGAAACACACTGTTTTTCAGAGCTAAGGCTCAGCAAGCAAGGTGGACCCAGAGCTTGACATAACAATCCTCTTACTCATCCTCTGAATGATGTCACCCTCTGGCAAAATCACATAATTATTGTATTTCTTTGACCAGTACCAGGTGTTCTCTGAGCTCAGAAAATTAGCAGACTAGCTTGATTAAGTACATGTTTCAGTCATGAAGCCCTTCTATGATTCAAACTTGTCTTATCATTCTTGTTTCCCCTCATTGTTAGGGCTACAGCTCACTGCATAGCCCTAGGTATACCTATAGACGTATGCCTATACTAAGGCAAGCACCCCAACTCAGTGTGGGGGCCCCAGAACTTGTCCTTGTTTGCAAACTGTCTCTCACTTTGAAATAAAATTTTGCTTGATTCCTAACTCTCCTGTCTCTAACCTGCTCTATTCATTTTCTGTCATCCACGGGCTAGAAGTTGGTTTGATTTGTTTGAGGCCTTCTAGGCATCAATATTATTTTGGTTTTTTAATAGTATTGTATTTTCCCCATTGTACATCAAAAAAATTAGAGCATTCATTGTTACAAAGTTTTGAATTCCAAATTTTTATTCCTCCACCCTTTCTTCCTAAAATGGTAAATTTTGTATAGGTTACATGGGTGCTATTATATAAAACATATTTCCTTATTAATCATAGTTGTGGAAGAAAAAACAAGTCCAAAGGAAAAAAAATGGAAAAAAGATAAAGTAAATGAAAATAATCAATTTGCATTCAGAGTCCGTCAGTTCCTTATCTGGATATGGATAGCATTTTTCTTCATGAATACTTTGTAATTGTCTTGGATTATTTTTTTGGTAAGAAGTGCTTAGTCATTCATTGTTGAGCATGTCAAAATATTGTTGATTCTTTTTTCATTTTTCCTGGTTCTGCTCATTTTACTTTACATCTGTTCATATAAGTCTTCCACATTTTTCTGAAATCTGCCTTTTCAACATTACTTATTGCACAAAACTATTCCATGACAGTTATCTACTCAACTTATTCATCCATTCCCCACTTGATGTGCATACCCTTTGCACATGTATGATCTCCTTGGCATACAGACCCAGTAGTTTTACTGCTAGATCAAAGGATATGCAGATTGGTTGTCATGTTAGCATAGTTCTGAATTGCTTTCCAGAAAGGTTAAATCAGTTCACAACTCCATCAATAATGCATTTGTACTGCAGTTGATTTTATTTGCTAAAAATAAAAGCAAGGGGATTTCTGAGACACAGTGGAGTAAGCAGCAAGCTGACAATGCTTTCTCATATTCTCCTTCAAACAGCCATAAAATAAGCACTCCAAAACAAATCTAGAACAATAGAAACAGCAAAAAGATGGGATGAAACAATTTTTAGCCAGAGATTTTTGGAAGATCAACAAGAGATCTATTTTACTCAAGTAAAAGGGGAATGCAGTCCAGGAGAGGATGTGTCCCAGAAAATCAAGAGTAAATCCTATCTGACCAAACTAATGAGAGATCCTGAGCCACAGTGGAATGGAGCAGACCAGCAATAACACCAAGACACCTTGCCTGCTTCAACATAGTCAGGAAAATAGACAGAAAGAAACTCCAAGAAACTTCAATTGCTTTAGCATACCTCTGGGCAAATGTGTAATCTCTAGGGGTCAGACCTTCAATTGCTGCAAAAGAACCCTAGGCAAACAGGATAGATATGAAATCTGCAGAAGGCTAAGGAAACAGTCAGCCACCAGCAGTACCCCAACACCCCCCCTCCCCAGCATATGCTTCAATATTGCCCTGAGAGAATATGCAATCCCTAGTCAAATAGCCACATTCTTTAGTGTAGCCACCAAGGAATGCAGAAACACCGAAGTAGTGCAGAAACACCACAATGTCCTTCGTTCACACAAAACATTAGCACCAGGTCCCCAGCTTAGCATCAGTTAAGATGCCAGATCCCTTTTGTCTCCAGCAGCATCAGTTAGCCCTCACCCATAGACTCAATGCAGAGTCAGACAAGAGGGTCTCCCTTTGAGTTTTGGGGCAACATCAGTGTAGCACTAGGTGAACAGCCAAATCCAGCAAACACAGGCATAAGAAGCCTGAGACAGTGCCCCTTCTAGTCCTGGAACAGAGGTCAAATTTAAATGAAAAGAAACAGATAAAATACATACACACACACACATACACACACACACACACACACATCGTCTAGTAACAGGGAAAATAAAAATTCAGAAGAGGACAACAGTATCAAACCACCTATGAATATAACCCCAAATTAAAATGAGAAGCAGTCTCAAGAAAAATTACAAAAGGAAATTAGAGTGACATAGGACAATTATGGGGGACATATCAATGTTCTCTATATGTATATGAAGAAGTACTCTAAACCACTTTTGATGGGAGAAATAATAAATTAAAAACATTGCTAAAAATTTGTCTTGACATGCAATTAAAATTTTGAGTTCCAAATTCGCTCCCTCTCTCTTCCTCACCTCAAGAAAACAAGAAATAAGATACATGTTTTACATATCTAATCATACAAAACACATTTTTATTAGTCATATTGTAAAAGAAAACAATGGCCAGAAAAGGAAAGAAAAAATAATGTGGAAAATAATATGCTTTAATTAGAACTCAGGCATCATCAGTCCTTTCTCTGGAGGTAGAAAGCATTTTTCATGAGTCTTTTAAAGATATTTTTGATCACTTATATTGCTGAGAATAAATGTCATTCACAGTTGTTCATTTTACAATATTGCTGTTATTGTGCTCAATGTTCTGTTTCTGCTCATTTCCCCCTACATCAATTCATATATCTTTCAAGGGTTTCTGAAATCATTTTGCTTATCACTTCTTATAGCACATTAAGATATTCATTATAATAAAATACCACTATTTATTCAGCCATTTCCAAACTGACAGATATTCTGTGTTTCAAATTCTTTGACACCAAAAAAAGATCTGCTATAATATTCTACTAAAAATATTTACAAAATGGTTTGAACAGTTAACAGTTCTATCAACAGTGCATTAGTGGCACAGTTTTTCTACATCTGACCCCAAAATTGTCATTTCCCTTTTCTTTCATATTAGCAATTATAAGTTTGAGTTAGTACCTCAGAATTGTATCAAACTACATACCTCTGATCAATAGTGAGTCAGAGGGGCAGCTAGGTGGTACAGTGGATAGAATATCTGCCTTGGAATCAGGAGGACCTGAGTTCAAATCCAGCCTCAGACACTTAGTAATTACCTAGCTGTGTGACTTGGACAAGTCACTTAACCGAAATTGCCTTGTAAAAAAAAAAAAGGAAAACCATAGTGAGCTAGAGCATTTTTAGATTACTAAGCAATATCTTTTATTTCTTTATTTGAAATTACCTCTTCATTTACTTTGATATAAAGTTTCCCCTCAAAACTGCCATGGGTGCAAAAAAAAATACTGCCTTGGATGCATCCCATGAATTTTGGTATGATGTCTCATCATCATTTTCTTGAATATAATTATTGATTATTTCTATTGTCTGTTGTTTGATCCATCCATTATTTAATATAAAATTATTTAATTCCCAATTAATTCTTGATTTATCTTTTCTTGACCCTTTGTTACATGTAATTTTTATTGCCTCGTGGTCTGAGAAGTGTGTGTTTATTACTTCTGTCTTTCTGCATTTGATTTTAAGGTTTTTGTGCCCAAGTATATGGAAAATTTTGGTGAAGGTGACATGTACTATTGAGAAAAAGGCACATTCATTTATATCCCCATGAAGTTTTCTCCAGAGGTCTATCAAATCTAAGTTTTCCATGATTTCAGTCACCTTCTTAACTTCCTTCTTGTTTATTTTGTTAGATTCATCTAGTTCTGAGAAAGGAGATTGAGTCTCCCATTATTAAAGGTTTGCTGACTATTTCTCTTTGTAATTCACTCAACTTTTCCTCTAGGAATCTAGATGCTATACCACTAGGTGCATACATGTTTAGTAATGATATAGCTTCATTTCCAATGGTGCCTTTTAAGAAGATTTAGTTTCCTTCCTTATCCCTTTTCATGAGATTGATTTTTGCTTTTACTTTGTCTGAGATTAGGATGGCTATCCCAGATTTTTTTACTTCCACTGAGAGATATATTTTGCTCCAACCTTTTACCTTTACACACTCTGCTTCAAATGTGTTTCTTGAAAACAATATATTGTAGGATTCTTGTTTTTAATCTATTCTGCTATTCACTTCCATTTTATGAGACAGTTCATCCCATTCACATTTACAGTTAAGATTACTAATTCTCTACTTCCCTCCATGCTGTCTTTCTCCATTTATATTTAACTCTTTCCTTTTCTCTCACTTTCCTCGCCAAAATTTTACTGCTTTTCCTCTTTGACTTTTTCTTTTAAAAATTTTACTTTCATTTCATTTTCATTTATACCTCCCTTTCCCTTTTATCAGTCCCTTCTTCCCTTATCTTTCCCTTTCCCAGTCTCCCCCTTCCCTGTACATTAAGTTAGGTTTTAAAACCCAAGTGTAAATGTATCTTATTCCCTCACTGGGTTAAAACTATTGAATAGAATTCACTCAGCATTCACATTCTCCCTTCTTTCCCTCTAAAATTATAAATCCTTGTGTCTTTTCTCTCTATGCTATTTATCACTCTAATATTATTAATCAGGTATCATCACTCACAGTTCAATTATTTGATTGGTTGATTAACTCCCATCATCATCATGATATCATCAGAGATTGTTTACTTGATTGCTTGATAAGCAGTATCGATTTAAATTGCATCAAATTATAATTATAATCATTTTTTACCTTACCTCTTTTTCAAGTATCTTACAAGTATATATAGTCATCTTCAGAAGTCAAAGTATCATCCAAAGTCCATATCATTTCTTGAACTATTTGTGCCCTTCCCCCCAGCCCTATTTTCTTTCACACTTTACCTCCCCCATCTAAGGTACTTAACACTTTTTTAAGTCAAACAAGGCCTGTATTCTCTACCACTTTACACCCCCCCCACATACACACACCCAGGGTACTTAAACTCTTGTTAAGTGAAATATCTGTTAAGTCAAACCCTGATCTAATTAGCTAAAAGAATCTTGAAGATTTCTAACTACTAGGAGGCTCTGGAGTTTTCACCTGAGAATTTTACAAATGATTGTAAGTAACAGAGATACTGTCTCAGGTCTTGCAGTTTATGATGCCCTCATTAGGCAAGGTACTAGTGATTAAAATGAGGCAAAGTATAATGAGGCACTTAAGTTAAAGTTAACATCTCTGATTTTCTTTTTCATGGCTTTTTTGTCTCAAGCACGGCTATGTGATGTTGTCTCTCTACAGTGAAGAGATAAGATACAATTATATCCATATCCTTTAGGCTCATTCTCTTCAATTATATTCTACCCTCTAATTATCCTTAGAGAAGTTTTAAAGAATTAGAAGTGTTATATCTTTGTTTTTAGGATTGTATACAATTTGATAGTAGATCAACATATATTTAAAACAATTTTATTTTTTCCATCCCCTTTTCATTTTTTTTTTATTTCAACTCTTCAGTCATGTACTTGGTGATTGAATTTTCTGTTCAATTATGGTTTTTGTGTCAGGAAGTTCTGAAAGTCCTCTATTTCATTGAACCTCCATCTTTTTCCTTGACAGTATATACTGAATTTTGCAAGGTAGTACATTCTGGGTTATAATCCCAGGTCCTTCAATGATGAGCCTGATAAATCCTGTGTTTGTCTAATTGTATTCCCTTTGTATTTGAATTTTTTTTTTCTTTTTTGTTCTTTGCAATATTCTCTCCTTTATTTGAGGGTTCTGGAATTTGACTTTAATAAAAGCTCTTGGAGTTTTTATACTGGGGTCTCTTTCTGGAGGGATTCTTTCAATGGTTATATTGTTGTCTTGTTCTAGTAGATTGGGACAGTTTTCCCTTAAAATTTTCTGCATGATATTTTCCAGGTTCCTTTGTAGATCTAGGCTTTCTAGTAGTACAGTGATCCATAGATTGCCTCTTCTGGATCTGTTTTCCAGGTCATTCGTTTTCTCTCAAAGGTACTTTACATTTTCTTCAATTTCTTTAGTCTTTTTATTTTGTTTGATGCAGACTTGTAGTCTTGTAGATTTTTTTGCTTTCTAATTGTTCAATTGTAATTTTTAGGATTTTATTTTCTTCAGTTAGCTTCTGTGTTTCCTTTTCAAGTTTGTTATTTCTACTTTTTAACAGATTTGATTCCTTTGGTCAACTTTTCACAATTTTTCTGAATGACTTTCATTTTTTCCCCATTTTTCTTCTTTTCCCTCTTCCTTTCTTAAATAGTTTTTAAGCTTTTCGATGAGCTTTTGCATTTGAGTCCAATATATAGACTGTTTTGATAATTCCCCTGTGAGGGATTTTTTTAAATACTTTCTTCTTCAGACATGGCATTGTTGTCATCTTTGTAAGTAGTTTTCTAAAGTCAGCACTCTTTTAGCTTTTTTGTTCCTCACTGTTGTTTTAATTCTGTTCCTGTGGTATATGGAGTATCCAAGCTTTTATTCTGCTGGGGATGGACTCTGATTCCTGGCTCCTTGTTGCCAAGATGTTGCCTCTGCAGTCCAGACCTTGCCTTTGCAGAGTTCTTTATTTATTTTTTTTCCCCTCTTTTATGTCCAGGTTATGACTTAACAGAGGATTATTCCAGACCCAGTCCTGTCTTACCCTGTGTTTTCAAGGTTCAGACTTTGTTTAGGTTGGTATCATCCCTGCTGATTTGCTATCTAGCTTCTGGGACCTCTGCAGTTGTTAAGTTGTAGGGACAAAGATTGCACTGTGGCTAAAGTCTCCTGCTGGCTTTCCCAGCTCTCCTGCTTCCTGGACTTTATTACCCACTTTCCCCAAAGATACAGACCTTCACTGAAGATCCTCCAAAATGTCTACAGTTGAAAACTTTGTTGAATATTCTCTTTTTCTTGTTGGGAGCTGTAGTATGAATGTCAGAGTAGAGGCTTTATTGATCACATATTTTAATCATTTAGTATTTAAGGAACAACTTGTAGAGATATTCATTTGGCTCAGGCCTCTACATATTTGAGATGAAAGGTATTTTTAAAAATATTTATTTTATTTTCATTTATGAAATCAAAAAGGCATTTCTATAAAATAGTAGAAATTTTTAAAAGAGGAATTACACATGGATCTCTATATCAAGTACATACAATTTATTATTCCCTTTCAATATATAACAAAGTTGTCATGCATTTTTATGGTTTTCTCCCTTTTCCCTTCCCTTGAGATAACTGTAACTAGGCACAAATATGTGTTTATTTAAGTATGTGTGTGTATGTATATGTAAAGTAATTTTGTGCATAATTATATTTGTCAATTCTTTTCCTAGAAGCAGATAGTGTTTTTTTTTTCCTTCATATACTCTTGGTAGCTAATTTGGATATATCTAATAGTCAAAATGACTCAGTCACTCAATGTTTTTCTTAAAACAAGTTAATCTTTCTTAGAGCAAAGTAGCATTCCATCAAAATCAGATGCCACAACTTGTTCTTACACTCCTAATTGATGGAAATCATTTTTGTTTCCAGTTCTTGAGGAATTTTTTTTCCTTTTTTTCCCCTAATTATCTTTGCAAACATACCCAGTAGTGGTTTTGCTGTTCCAAAGGTAAAGGCAGTTTAATAAATCTTTGGATATATTTCCAGATTACTCTCCAAAATAGATCTGTTTACATTTTCACAGTGAATTAGTATCCCTCCAAAATTTGTTGTTTTCCTATTCAATTATTTTAGCCAATTTGATAGATGTAAAAAAGGTATTTCAAGTTATTTAATGGACATTTCTCTACTTAATAATGATTTAGAACATTTTTTATTAAGACCATAAATTATTTTTATTTCATCATTAGAAAGCTGTCTTTTTATATCTTTTGCCTATATATATCAGTTGGGGAATGATTCACATTCCGATAGATTTAATAGTTCTTTTTATTTTGAGATGTGAAACCTTTAGCTGAGCAACAGTATGTAAATTCGACTTCCCTACTTTTTGTGGCCTTTGTAAGAAACAATTATATCAATTATACAAGTTTTCTCCTTTCTTTTCTAATCTTGACTACATTGTTTTATAACTTAATATAAAATGTAAACATTTTAATTTTACAAAATAAAAATATCTTTCTTCATCTGTTAATGATCTCCATTTATTGATCATGAATTCTTCTGTTATATACATAGGTATGGACAAGTAAAGAATTCCATGCTCTCCTAATTTGTTTATGATAACACCCTTATGTCTAAATAATACTCTGATTTTGACCTTATCTTAGTATATGTTATGAGGTATTACTCTTTACCTAATTTCTATCAATATTTTCCAGTTTGGTTAGCATTTTTTTTGTCAAATTGTGAGTTTTTGTCCTCAAAATATAGATCTTTGGGTGAATCAAACAGTAGATTATCATAGTTATTTATGCATTCCACTGATTTACCACTCCATTTCTTGGTCAGTACTAGGTTGTTTTTGATGATTACTATTTCATAATGCAGTTTGAGATCTGATTTAGCTAGACCACCCTCCTTTTTTTATTAATCCCCTTGATATTCTTAAACTTTTATTTTTTCACCTAATTTTTTAAAATAATTTTTCATCTCTAAAACAATGTTTGGTAGTTTGTTTTTTTATTTACTAATATTTTTTTTTATTCTCATTTCGTACAAATATTTTTTTTTACATTAATGAAATATACTTGTTTACAAGTAAACAAAATACCCCACCCCCATGAATATAGATAGACTTGCTCGGGCGAAAAAGTAAAGGGGAGAGAAAAGAAATTTAAAAAAATACTAATAATTATAGATATGGCCAGGTGGCGCAATGGACGAAGAACCAGCCCTGGAGCCATGAGCACCCAAGTCCATATTCAGCCTCGTAAACCCAATAATCACCCAGCCATATGACATGCAAGCCACCCGATCCCCACTGCCCTGCAAAAACCAAAAAAGAAGAAAGAAAAAAAAAGACCCCAAATAAAATAAAATAGTAATAATAGTAGGGGTGGCTGGGTGGCAGACAGAGCATTGGCCCTTGAGCCAGGAGCACCTGGGTCCGAATCCAGCCTCAGACATCCAAAGATCATTCTGCTATGTGACTCCAGGCAGGCCACCCAGCCCCACTTGCCCTGCACCCTCCCCCAAATAATAATAACAAAAAATGTGCTTCAGTCTTTGTTCCAACACCATCAACGCTGTCATGAGTGGATCACATTCCTTATGATAAGTCCATCCCAAAAGTTACTTCCATATTTTTCCAACATTGCCATTGCTGATCACAACTCCCTCCTTTCTTATTTCTCTACTACCGTGTACTATATTTTCTCTCTCCATTCACTCTGACTCTGCTGTAGGGTCCCTGAGTGGCGCAGCAGACAGATCCCTGGTCCTGGGGCCAAGAAGCCCTGAGCCCCCATACCACCCCTTAGGCCCAGAATCCACCTGGCCCTATGGTCCTGGGCAGGCCATCCAATCCCAGCCCCTTGCAAGAAGTAAAAAAGAAAATGTGTTATATCTGAGCACTGTCCCCCCATGGTCCATCCTCTCCTCCTTTATTCACATCCCCACCCCTTCCCCCTGCTCCCCCCTCCTCCTTACTCCAGATGTCTATACCCCATTGAGTATATTTGCTGTTTCCTCTCCTAGCCATCTCTGATGAGAGCAAAGGTTCCCTCATTCCCCCTTGCCTCCCCGCTTCCATATCATTGCAATAGCTCATTGTAATAAAAAATAATCTTATTATGTGAAATATCTTGAACTATTCCCCCTCTCCTTTTTCTTTCTCCCTTTCCATTTCCCTTTTTTTCCTATTGACTCCATTTTTACACCATATTTTATCTTCAAATTCAGCTTTCTCCTGTGCTTCAACTATAAAAGCTCCCTCTACCTGCTCTATTAACTGAGATGGTTCATATGAATATCATCAGTATCATTTTTCTATACATGAAGTTCATCCTCATTAAGTCCCTCATATTTCCCCCCTCTCCTCCAATCTCCATACTTCACCTGAGTCCTGTATCTGAAGATCAAACCTTCTGTTCAGCTCTGGCCATTCCAAAAGGAACCTTTGAAATTCCCCTGGTTCATTGAAAGTCCATCTTTTTCCCTGGAAGAGGACATTCAGCCTTGCTGGGTAGTTCATTCTTGACTGCATTCTAAGCTCTTTTGCCTTCCGGTATATTGTATTCCAAGCCCTAGGAGCTTCCAATGTAGCTGCTGCTAAGTCCTGTGTGATCCTGACTGCAGCTCCACGATACTTGAACTGTGTCCTTCTGGCTGCTTGTAATATTTTCTCTTTGACTTGGAAGTTCTGGAACTTGGCTATAATATTCCTAGAGGTTGGTTTTTTGGGATCTCTTTCTCTGGGGGATCGGTGGATTCTCTCCATTTCTATTTTGCCCTCTGCTTCTAGAATATCAAGGCAATTTTCCTGTAGTAATTCTTTGAAAATGATGTCCAGGCTCTATTCCTGATCATGACTTTCAGGTATTCCAATAATTTTCAGATTATCTTTCCTAAGTCTGTTTTCCATATCAGTTGTTTTTGCAATGAGATATTTCACATTTTCTTCTAATTTTTCATTTTTTTGGTTTTGAAGTATTGATTTCTGATTTCTGGTAAATTCATCAATTTCCCTGAATTCTATTCTTTGTCTGAAGGATTTATTCTCCTCAGAGAGTTTTCTTATCTCTTTTTCCATCTGGCCAATTTTGCTTTTTAAAGCATTCTTTTCCTCAGTAACTTTTTGAACTGTTTTATCCATTTGACCTAAACTGTTTTTTAGCATGCTTTTTTCTTCAGCATTTTTTTGGATTACCTTGAATAAGCTGCTGACTTCATTTTCATGTTTTTCCTGCATCTCTCTCCTTTCTTTTCCCAGTTTTTCTTCCAACTCCCTCATTTGATTTTCAAAGTCTTTTTTGAACTCTATCATACCCTGAGCCCAATTTCTGTTTTTCTTGGAGTCTTTAGATGTAGGAGTTTGTGCTTCCTCATCTTCAGACTGAGTATTTTGATCCTTCTTGGGCTCATTTGCAAAATATTTCTCAATGGTCTTCCTCTTATTTCTTTGCTTGTTCATTTTCCCAGCCTAAGCCTGTTTTTGGGGGATGCTTCCTGAGCTTTTGGGACACTCCCATAAGGGTCTCAGTGTGTGAGGTTCTGTCCTCCCTCCTGATCTGTGAATGAACATAAGCGCCCCCCTCTGCCACCGGCCAAGGTGGGGGGCCCTGTTGTTCTATTGGGGGGCCTAGACTGGGATCAGGATCTGAATGTGGTCAGAGCCCCAGAGTCCTGTTTCAGAGGCAGAGGACAGAGCTCTGCAGTCTCTATTCACTCCCCTCCCTCAGCTCAATGGGCTCATGCCCTGGGGGCTCCTGCTTACTGGCTCTGCCTGCTTCTGTTTCCTGGATTTGGGCTGCTGAAAGACCAAGCTGCTTGCTGTGTGCCCTGAGGGCTGGGCTCCACTTGCTTGCTCTGGCAGAGGTCCCCCGCTGTTCCCCCACTTTGTGCCAGTGTTCCCCGGGGTGCAGCTCAGGAGACTCCCCCACTGCTGTGAGCCGCAGCTCCCAGCGCCCTGGGGCTGCCTCCTGGAGGCTGAAGTTCTTTGACTCTGGTGGGCCACCCCTCTGGAGGGCCACTCCTCCGACCCCGGGGAGCAGAGCCTTTCTGCTCTTTTCCGGGTTACCTTGAGTAGGAGAACTGCCTCACTGGGTCCTTTTGTGGGTTCTGTCTCTCGAAAGTTTAGTTAGAGTCCTTAGTTTATGAATTTTTATCAGAGAGCTCCTAAGACTAGATCCCTTCATGTTGCCATCTTGGCTCCAGCCCCGGTAGTTTGTTTTTATGTCATTGAATGTTTAAATTAATTCATGTAGAATTTCATTTTATTAACATCATCATAAATATCATAGAAATTACAAATTATATACTATGCTAAAATAATTTTATATAATAAAAATAATTAAAAACAACAAATCTTCATGAACTTGAAGGAATAAGACAAAGAAAAAAGTAAAAATTATAAAGTGCCATTAAAAAGTTTCTCGGTTCTAGATTGTTTCTAGTCATAGTTCTATCAGTAAAAAGTTTTATGACTCTGATCATCATTTCCCCTCTCTGGCCTCAGTTGATTACACTGTAAATTTAGTCAGTTGAATTGGTTGGGCTCAACATCATTTTTAGTTCTATGGAAATCAATCTGAGTTTCATAGATAGAATCAAGTATTTTTTATGCCATGGCTGGGAAATATAGATGAGGAAAAAAAAAACAATTCTTGGAAGAAAAATGCTAACAGGATGTTCAACAATTTATTTAAACAGAAAGGTCATGCCATGGATAGAGCACTAGGTCTGGAGTCAGGTATTTAGTTGCTGTGTGACCTTGGGCAATATATTGACCAATATAACCTCTATGTTCTTCAGTTTCTTTATTTCTTAAGTAAGGATAGAAATAGAACTTCCCTTACAGTATTGTTATTTATATTATCTCCTGATGAGATAATTGTAAAGTTCTTACTATGTTAGCTACATAAATGTTGTTTATGTTTGTTGTTGTTGCTATTTTAGAGTTTTAAAGGGAGCTGATTATATCAGTTCAAATCATCAGTTGCAGTCTTATGATTCTAATTTTCACTGTATATTTTTTTAAAAAAACTGGTAGTATAACCATCAGAAATATCCTAAATATCAATTTTTCTGTTTTATCCTTAAACATGTCAGGAAGGCAAAAACTTTCTCATACTATACTTCTCTTACATTCCCCTTTAAATGTTGTGACACTAATCTGATCAGTTTTACTGATAAGCAAAAAAGAAGAAATAGAGTAACTTTATGTTTTAGTAATAATGTGAATTTGGCTGCTGGGAGAAAGTTAAAATTACATTTAAAAATATTTATTATTTCTTCCACCACTTACTTCCAAAACGTTTGGAAGTGGCTAACATTGAGTACATATTGCCATTAGATTTTAATAAATGAAGTAGTATCCTGAAACCATGAAGTTCATTTTTCATGATTTGGCTAAGACTCAGGAAAACCTACTGGATACCTTAACAGAAATGCAGAATCATCAATTTACCAAATCACAATATAGTTCCAACCCTGCTGACTGATGAGAATCTTACCTATGTGACATTTTCTAAATGATCCTAACCTACCTAATTTAGGTCATATAGTCTTCCTAACAGCTGAATGAAACTAAGAAATGAAAAATTCATGCCATTTAATATTGGTTTGGGGTCTTCGGGGAGAAGGCATATCATGGAGCTTTGTTAAAGTAGAAAGCAATTTAATTAAACAAGTGGAGCCCTTATGTAATGTCCTCTAAGAAGAAAATGAAAACATTTTGTGGTTCCTTCCTTTTAATGTATTCATTGACTGTATGTGTTTTCCACTGGGGACTAAAAGGAAATAGTTTTAAATACATTACTGGGATTAACAATTTTGAGTCTGACTGAAATACTTTTCATGTGAGGATTTTATATTACCTAGAATAGTTATGGCAACATCTAAAATTAAGAAATATGAATGTACCTTTTCTACAACTTATTTGAATTACCAAAACGAGAACCCTTAGTCAAATGTTGTTGGTTGATATTTCTATCTGAAGTATATACATACTAACATGCAAACACATATGAATATAATACTACTTTCTGATCCGTCTTAGTCATGGACTGAGAAGTAAACAGACATGATAAACAGCATAGTGTTTGAAAATAACAATAACTGATCATGGACTGAATTATTTGGAGACAAGAAGAATTAGATATATTATTCTAACAACATTAATAGACTGTGTGACTCTGAGCAAATTACTGAAACTGTCAGTGTCCCAGGCAACTTTCAGGATAGCAATTGCAGAACAGCTACTATGCAATTGAATTAGTCATCAAGAATTTATTGAGAACTTACTATGGGATTGGGCACTATGAGAAATTAAATTAAGGATCTGGATATGTTGGTGATCTAACAATAATAAAATTGATAATGATGATGATGATGATGATAGACAATGATAGTACATTTTATATTTACATAAAATTTCCAGTTTTTAGAAATGCTTTATACACATTTTTTCATTTGATACACATAACAAATCTATGAAGTAAGTTTCATACATTAAACTGTAAAATAAAACAGATGGATTAGTTGAACTTAACATCTAAGGGAGATCAATCTGAGTTTAATAGGTAGAATCAAGTAATTTGCATCTCATGGCTTGGAAATATAGGTGAGAAAAAGTAATAATGTCTAGAAGGAAAATTCTATCAGAAAGCTAAACAGTTTATTTGGGCAGGGATGTCATGTCATGCATAGAGCACTAGATCTGGAATTAGACACTAAGTAGCCGTGTGACCCTGGGCAATTAATTGATCAATATAACCTCTGTTTACTTCATTTTCCTTATCTCATAAGTGAGGACAACAATAGCACATGCTTAACAGGATTGCTATGAGGTCCAATGAGATGATGAGATAATAACTGTAATCTGCTCAGCACTTTATTGGTCCAATTTTACAAATGAGGATCAAAAATATTAAATATCTTATGAAAAATTTTATGGCTGGTGTCTAAGAAAAATCTGGATGTAGGTATTTTTCAATTCAAGTTTAAAAATTGATCCAGTAAGTCATATTATCTCTTTATTTAATTTTTTAAGTTTTATTTATTTTTTATTCTGATGAATATGTATTTCTGTGACATAATAGAACAGAAGAATAACACAAAATTATACACAAAACTATAAATCTATTATAAATTCTCTTCCCTTTAAATATATTATAAAATCATGTGATAATTCTATTTTTTCTTTTTTTTTAATCCCTCTCCTACCTCTGCCCTAGAGATAAATACTGTTAAATCACTGCTCCATTAATTCTGAAATAAAAATTTTATTTTTTATTTCCAATTGCATGCAATGGTAGTTTTTCAAGTTTCATCCATTTGAAAATTTATGAGGTCCACATGTTTCAGCATTCCTTCTCCCCTCCCAAAAATAGCAAACAAACTGATAAAAGTTGTGCATGTATATTCACATTTAACATATTTCCATATAAGTCATGTTATAAAAGAGGAATTAGTACTAAGGGAAAAGGAAAAACATAAGAAGAGTTTAAAAAATGAACTCAGGATGCATTTAAAAATCATAGTTTTTTCCCCTTTGAATGTGGACGGTATTTTGCACAGAAGGGCTCTCAGGTAGTCCTTGATCTCTGAATTTTTAAAAGGAGCTACATCTATCATAGATGATTATCTCATAATGCTGTTGATAAAATATTCTTGATACTGCTCATTTTGCTCTGCATCAGTTCATGTAATTCTTTCCAAGCTTCTCTCAAGTCTGGCCACTGGGAATAGTTCCAGATTGCTCTCCAGAATGATTGTATCAGTTTATAACTCCACCAACAGTGCATTAATGTCCCAATTTTCCCACATTCTCTCTTGACTATTTTCCTTTTTTGGCCTTTATTCATCAATCTGATAAGGTATGAGGAGGTACCTCTAATCAATAAGGATTTGGATTTTTTTTTCATATATCTATAGCTTTAATTACTTCATCTAAAAACTGGCTATTCTTATCCTTTGACCATTTATCAATTAGGTAATTACATGTAATATTTTTTAATACTTTTTTTTTTTTTAGTTTTTGCAAGGCAATGGGGTTAAGTGGCTTGCCCAAGGCCACACAGCTAGGTGTCTGAGGCCAAATTTGAACTCAGGTACTCCTGACTCCAGGGCTTGTGCTCTATCCACTGAGCCACCTAGCTGCCCCTGTAATGATATGTGATCTTATAAATTTGATTAAATTCTCTATATATTTTATAAATGAGTCTTTTATTAGGAATATTAGCTATTAAAATTTACTGTTTTCCTACTAATCTTGATTGCATTGGTATTATTAGCTCAAACCCTTTTTAATTTAATGTAGTAAAAATTATCAGTTTTGCAATTTATAATGTTCTTTATTTCTTGTTTAATCATTAATTTCTTCTCTCTCTCTTTCCATAGATCCAAGAGGTAGAGTTTTTCCATTTTCTTTTAATTAGTCTATGTTATCATTTTTATGTCACCCATTTTTAATTAATTTTTTTGTATGAAGTCTGAGATGTGATTCTATGCCCAGTTTTGTCATATTATAATTTTCCCCTAACCTTGATTCCCTGCCCCCACTCCCCACAGAAGGCAGTCTGTTAGTCTTTACATTGTTTCTATGGTATACAGTGATCTAAGTTGAATGTGATAAGAGAGCAATCATATCCCTAAGGAATAAAAATAAAATATCGTGCCTGATGCACTAATGGAATGAGCAAGTCCATCAAGGTTGGTCATCACCCCCATGTTGTTGCTAGGGTGCACAATAGTGTTCCATCACATACATATACCACATTTTGTTAAGCCATTCCCCAATTGAAGGACATTTATTTAATTTCCAATTCTTTGCCACCACTAACAGAGCTACTATGAATATTTTGTACAAGTGAATTTTTTATACATTACTAAAATATTCTTGTTTAAGAGTAAAGACGATACCTCCTACCCCCAAGAAATATAGACCCTCATGAGAAGTAATTTTGGGGGGCAGAACCAAGATGAAGGGGTGAAGGCAACATTTTCCGAGAACTCGGATGCTCCCCTCCCACAAAAACTAACAAAGGATGGCTCTAGTCAAAATTTAGAGGGGCAGAACCCACAGAAAGACTGAGTGATAATTTTCCCAGTCCAAGATAACTTAGAAGTTCCGCAGGAAATGTGTGTTTCACCAGGACCAACAAAAGCCACGGCACAGCCCAGCTCAGCATAGTGCACCCCAGAGATCACCCACAACAGCTTAAAGGGGTGAGGAGGGAACTCTGTTACACCAGAATGAGCACAGCCACAGAATCTGCAGTGAGAATCAGGAGGAAGCAGCCTGAACCCCCAGAGACGGCAAGGGAAGTCTGTAGAGATTTCTCTGCTCTCCCTGGGGTGGGACTCTCCTGTTTGCCTACACCCATATATTGCAGTTTGGCTTCCAGATGAAGATAGCTGGATCCCTTCTTATAGTCCCAGGGCAGAGGGAAGTACTGGGCCATCTATATATCAAAGCACAAGCTAGAGAACATAAGACCTCTGAGGAATTAAGGTCCCAGTGGAGTGTCCCCCCCTGAAAAAAACAAACAACCCCAAAGCTTTGGAAGTGCTGTAAATTAGTCTTGGGCTGAGGAAATGAGTAAACAACAGAAAAAAGAAGAATCTGACCACAGAAAATTACTTTTGTCCCATGGAAGATCAAAACATATATTCAGATGATGACAAAATTGAAGCTTCCATATCTGAAACCTCCAAGAAAAATAGAAAATGGGCTCAGACTATGGATGAGCTCAAAAAAGACTTTGAAAAGCAATTAAGGGAGGTAGAAGAAAAATTGGGAGGAGAAATGAGAGCGATGCAGAAAAATCATGAAAACCAAATTAAAAGCTTGGTAAAAGATATACCAAAAAATACTGAAGAAAATAATATGTTAAAAACTAGTTTAGGCCTAATGGAAAAAAGCAAAACAAAAGGCAAATGAGGAGAAGAATACCTTAAAAAGCAGAATTAGCCAGCTGGAAAAGGGGATAAAAAGGCTTTCTGAAGAAAATAACTCCTTCAAATGTAAAATGGAACTAAACTAAGCTTATGACTTTGTAAGAAATCAGGAAGAAATAAAACTCTTCCCAAAAAGCCAAAAATTAGAAGTAAATGTGAAATCTCTCATTTGAAAAACAACTGACCTTGAAAACAGATCTAGAAGAGATATTTTAAAAAATTATTGGGCTACATGAAAGTCATAACCAGGAAAAGAGCCTAAACTTCATTTTCCAAGAAATAATACAGCAAAATTGTCCTGAGATCCTAGGAGTAGACAGTAAAATAGAAATTGAGGGAATTCACCAATCTCCTCCTGAAAGAGATCCCAAAAGAAAACCTTTCAGGAATATTTTTGCCAGACTCTGAAGTCAAAGAGAAAAGACTAAAAGCTGCCAGAAATAAGCAATTCAACACTCTAAAGTCAAGATTACACAGGATCTGGCAATGTCTACATTAAGGTTCATAGGGTTTGGAATATGATATTCTGGAAGGCAAAAGATCTTGGTTGACAACTGAGAATCAACCTCCCAGCAAAACTGAATATCTTCTTTCAGGGGAAAAGATGGACTTTCAAACTTTTCTATTGAAACAACCAGAGCTGAACAGAAAGTTTGATCTCCAAGTACAGAACTCAGATGAACCATAGAGGAGGGTGGATGAGAAGAACTATGAGGAACTTAATGATGTTGATCTGTTTGTATTCTTGCATGGGAAGAAGATACTGATAATTCATATGAACTTTCTCATTCTTAAGAGCAGTTAGAAGAAGCACAGGAAGGAGCTGAATATAATGGTATAATATAGTAAAAAGATGGAGTCAATGGGTAATAAGGAAAATACTGGGAAAAGAGAAAGGAGATGAAGAAGGAGTTAAGATATTTCACATATGAGTTCAGAAAAAGTTTTTACAATGGAGTGGAATGGGAGAAGGCAAGTGGGAATGAGTGAGCCTTCATTCTCATTAAAAATAGCTCAGAGAGGAATTAACATGCACAATAGGGTATAGAAATCTATCTCGCTCTAGAGGAAAAATGAGAGGAAAGGGGTGGGATGAGGAGCAACAGGGGGAAGGAAGGGGGAATTAGATGATAGAAGAGAGGGAAGATTGTGGGAGAGGGTACTCAGGTACAACCCACTTCTGGACAGGGACAGGATGAAAGGAGAAAGAGAATGGAATATATGAGAGGTGGTAGTAATAGAATGGAGGGAAATACAACTAGTGATAGCAACTGTGGGAAAATATTGAAGCTACTTCTCTGGTATCTATGAAGGGGAACGTAGCTCATCCCAGAGACACAGCCATTAGAATCTGAACACAAAGTGAAGTACACTTTTTTCTCTCTCACTATTCTTGAGGTGTCTCATCTTTTTTGGGGGGGAAGCGGGGCTTATGATTACTCTCACAACAATATTATTATAATAATATAAAATAAGCAAAAAAGAATAAATTGAGGTTTTTATAAATAACAAGCAATATCTTTACAAAAGCATCAGCAAACAGTGTAATGTAATAATGATAAACTAGGAATATTTTCAATGATATTAGGGGTAAAACAAGGATGTCCATTATCACCAGTACTATTCAATATATTATTTGAAATGCTATTTTTAGCAATGAGAAGAAAAAGAAATTGAAGTAATTGGAGCAGCTAGGTGGTGCCATGGCTAAAGCACCAGCCCGGGAGTCAGGAGTACCTGGGTTCAAGTCTGGTCTCAGACACTTAATAATTACCTAGCTGTGTGACCTTGGGCAAGCCACCTAACCCCATTTGCCTTGCCGAAATCTAAAAAAAAAAAGAATGAAGTAATCAGAATTGTCAGAGAGGAAACAAAACTTTTACTCTTTGTAGATGATATGATTAATACTTAGAGAACCCTAGACAATCAACTCAAAAATTACTTGAAACAATTAACAATTTCAGCATTTGCAAGATATAAAATAAACCCACATGAATTATCAACATCTCTTTATATGAATAACAAACTCCAAGGTCAAGAGACACAAAGGGAAATTCCATTTAAAGAAACTTCAGACAACCTTAAATACTTGGGAATCTAATTTTTTTTATCTCATTTCTATTTTTTTTTTAGTTTTTTGCAAGGCAAATGGGGTTAGGTGGCTTGCCCAAGGACACAACAAAGGCAATTACTAAGTGTCTGGCTGGCTTAGAACTTAGGTCCTCCTGACTCCAGGGCCAGTGCTCTATCCACTGAGGCACCTAGCCACCCCAACAATATATTTTTTACATAAATTTACAATGATGTAAATAGAATCACAAAAATTGAATATATATATTTTAAAATATAATAAACATTCAATACAAATAATATTATTCATGATATACAATAAAAACATAAAATAAACATAACTAAAAAGCAAACATGGTTTATAAGAAGACAGTTTGACCTCACCCCTTTGCAAAGGTGGGAGAATTTTTCACTCAAGTATTGGCCATTGCACATATTCTTAGACTTTTTCAGTGTATTGATGAGTTGGGACAATCTTCTCCTTTTCCTCCTTTTCCTCCTCCCTTCTCCTTTTTCTCCTTCAAAATATTGTTTGTATTATGGAATGGTTCTCAAGAAAGGAAAGGGAGAGGGATACTCTGGGAAAATTATGATATTAAAAAACAAAAGACATCAATGATAATTTTTTAGAGGTCTTACATGATATTTGCCTGGTTGTCTAAATAAATGAATATCAGAATGCTTCTTTCTTGTGCCATTAACTATTTGGAAAGAAGAACCATTATCATTATCTTCTATTGCAGGACTAGTTACAGAAGGGTAACATCTCTCCAAATGAACGTTTGAGATCCTTGGAAGGCTCAGGAATGATGTTAGATACTCAGGGTTGGCAAATTCTGTAGGAAAAAGAACTGGCAAGAAGAAAGCCAAGAGGAGCACTTCTGAAGAGAAAGGATAAGGGACTTCTTTGGTGCAGAATTAAAGATATCAAATAGGTATGGAATCTGAACATTAGTCCTCTTTGGATGTGTTAATTTCACCAGCTGTAGGGATGTGGGGACCTTGAAAGCAGGTGAGATGAACTGAAGAACAGAACAATCCTTCTGTCCAGGTGAACTCTGTAGGAACTCATCCATTCCACAGGGAATGTTCCAAAGCTCAGTGGGTTGAGTTCCCCAGGACAGGGTCTCAGGAGGGTCCAGTGGTTTGATGAACTGGCAAGGACAGGTGGTAAGAAGATGACCCAGAGGGATAACCTGGAATCAGAAGGACCTGAGGACAAATGTGGCCTCAGACATTTGACACAACTTGGGCAAGTCACTTCACCCTGATTGCCTCCCATCCAGGGCCAACCCCAGTTGTCCTGAGTCATATCTGGCCACTGCTGAACCCAGATAGCTCTAGAGGAAAAAATGAGGTTAGTCACTTTGGAGTGAGCCCTGCCTCATTTGAATCCAATTCCACTACAAAAAGGGGGCTATCGAACATGTAGGACTTTTACCATTTTTTAAAACAATTTCTTCTGTATATAATCCTAGAATTGGAATTCTGGGTCAAAGATTATGACCATTTTTATTGCTTTTTGGGCATAGTTCCATATTACTCTCCAGAAAGGTTGGGTCCATTCACACCTCCACCAGCAATGCATCATTGTCCCAAATCTCCCACCACCTCTCCAATATTTCCTCATCTTGGCTAATATAATAGGTGTGAGATGATATCTCAGTGTTGTTTTAATCCCTTTCACCTTTAACTTTTCTTTCATATTAAAATTGTAACTTTACTTTCACTTAATCCACACCTTCCCCTTTATCAGTCCAGTCTTCCTCTTTCTGTCCTTTTTCTTATAACAGATATTTTTGAATATTCACCTGGTATCATTTATCCACTAATGACTAGACTTCTCTTAGTACAATCCTTCTTTTTTAAGTTTTTATTGTTTTAACCCTATTTTGAATGTATAACTCCTTTGTAAAAATATACCCCTTTTATCTATTATGATAGAAGTACTATTCTCAAATGTTGATTGATTGATTGATAAGCAGAATTGGCTCATAGTCATTAAGTACCCTCCCCTTTTCTATCTCATTAGAAATACAATTAAGAAGAGTCATAAATCACATCAAATTCTATTCACTTTAAACCTTACCACCTTTTCAAGTACCCTCTATGGATACACAATATTCATGAGTCAAAACATCAGGCAAAGGAAAATTATTTCATAAACCATTTATCCTCCTTCCCATGCATTCTCCCTCCAATTGCAGCCAAAGTAATAAGCAAAATAAAATCTCCTCAAGATGTGTTCATGTCCACTCCAAGTACATTTCTCCCTCCTTCTTTACAGTACTCCAAAGTCCTACAGCCTTCTGTAATCAAAGCATCAGACAGTCTTCCTCTGTCCTTTAAGCATATCAATCATAGCACTGAAACCCTAGTTAACTAAAGTATTGTTAATGACAAGATCATTTCCCAATCTATTCATGTCCAACCCTTCTAAGTAGACTCCCACCCTCTGTCCCTATTGTACTGTAACCCTTCTTAACTAAGGTATCTGGTAAAGCATGGTCACTTTTGATTTAATTATTTATCGAGCTTCTAATTGCTCTAAATAAAGGGACAACTTGAAGTTCTCTACACAATTTTAGAATTTATTAGAAAGCATGGGAGCCACTGGCACTGGACAAACCAGCATGGGGTGCCCTCATCAGAGAAAGTACTAGGCTCTATGAGCAAGGTAGAATTAAAGCAGCTCAAAGGAAACAGTAAGATACAGAAGTTTAGAATTTAGGAATTTACCTGGACTATCTGTACTTGACTTCTGAAAGATCTTTCTGAGCTGGTATTGGTCTGATTAGCCAAGTCAGAAGTCCTGTAATTTGTCTTAAACAGAGTGAGGTCATTTTGGTTTTGGTCAATAACAAAGGACAAGTATCAACCATAGTAATATCTTCTAAGTACAATCACTTCAACTATATTTAAACCTTTAACTGTCCTAAGAGAAATACAAATTTCAAGAGTAACAAGTGTTATCTTCCCTTGTGATCATATTTTTTTGTCCTTCCCTCCCAAAGAATGCCATGATCTCAAGGAGGTGACATGACAAGCACAGGAATGAGATTAGTGTGAGGGGGTACTGTGTTAAGTGATTAGCCTCACCTTCTCCTGCAGAATCACCTGGGTCCAATATCCCATATAGGAATCAAGAGGATTGGGGATGACCCTGGATGCAAGGCAATTAAAGCTAAATGACTTGCCCAGGGTTAGACAGGTACTGTCAATGTCTGACACTGGATTTAAACTCCCATCCTCCTGACTCCAGGGCCAATGCCCCCCCCACCCCATGTTGAGAGTTTAATTCTTTTTTCTTTTCTTTTTCATTATTAATTTTTTCATCCATATGCACATGTATATTTTTAACTTATAAAATTTCCTTCCACCCTCTCTACTCTCCCACCCCTCCCCTCAGAAAGAACAGTCAGGTTAGCATTGTATATAAATAATTTTGATAAGCATGTTTATCATTTTTGCTGTGAGGAATTAGCATTAAGGGAAAGAGATACATAAGTATTAATTTTTATAAAGTATGCATCAGATTCTGAAGGATTTTATTTTGCTTTGTGTTGCTTTTCTTCCTCAGGATGGAGATAACATTGTCCATAGCCAGTCTAATGGAGTTGTCCTAGCTCTCTGAACTGCTAAGAGATGCTGCTTCCATCAAGGTGTATAATTTCATAGTGTTGTTGTTAATGTGTTCAATGTTATCCTGGTTCTGCTCTCTTGTGATCCTGTAAATCCTTCAGTACTTCTCTAGAATCAAACCATTTATTTTTTCTTATAGAACAATAACATTTCATAGTATTTGTTTACCACAACTTGTTTAGCCATTCCCCAAATGATGGGCACAGGGCTAGTGTTCTCTCCAATGGGCCACCTAGCTGCCCCAGTCATTTTCCCTTGTAGGGAAATATATATATATGTATATATATATATATATATATATATAAATATAATTTCATGTTGTTGACTAGCATTTGTTTTTTTATTTCCCCTTTCCATTTACCTTTTTATGCATCTCTTGCATTTGAGGAACAAATTTTCAAAAATTTATTTATTTATTCATCCATATTCACATATATATATATATATTTTTAAATTACATAATTTCATTCCACCCTCTCTACCCACTCCCCTACACTCAGCAGTGAACAGTCAGATTAGCAAGTACAAACATATTTTTGATAAACCTGTTTACAGAAGAGAAAATTTTGATATGAGAAACTGGGATTAAGGGAAAGAGATACATAAGAGATATTTTTTAAGTATTCATCAAATTCTGAAGGATTGTTTTGTTTTTCTTCCTCTGGATGAGGATAATATTATCCATAGGGGGTCTAACAGGGTTGTCTTAGCTCTCTGAACTGCCGAGAGGAGCTGCTTCCATCAATAGTGATCATCTTATAATGCTGTTGTTAATGTGTACATTGTTCTCTTAGTTCTGCTCCCTTCACTTAGCATCAGATCCTGTAAATCATTCCATGCTTCTTCAGAGTTTGACCATTTATGTTTTCTTACAGAAAAATAATATTCCATAGTATTCATGTTGCATAACTTGTTTAGCTGTTCCACAATTGGTGTGCATCCCCCAATTTTCAATGCATTTCCACTATAAAAAGAGCTGCTATGAATATTTTGGAACATATAAGACTTTACCCATGTTTTTATAGTTTCTTCTGAATGTAGAACTAGAATTGAAATTGCAGATCAAAGAGAATGAACATTTTTATCATTCATTGGTCATAGTTCCATATTTCTCTATAGAATGATTGAATATACTCAGAACTCTAACAAAAATGCAACAATATCCCAATTCTCCCACAACCTCTCCAACATTAATCATGTTCCCTTTTTTTTGCTCATATTAGCCAATCTGGTAGGTGTGAGGTGATACCTCATTGTTGTTTTAATTGGCTTTTCTCTAATCAATAATGATTTGGAGCATTTTTTCATATGATTATATATTACATTAATTTCTTCATTTGAAAACAGTTTATTCATATTCTTTGGCCATTTATCAATTGGGGAATGACTTGTGACTAGATAAATTTGATGCAGTTCTCTATATATTTTAGAAATGAGACATTTATCAGAACTTCTAGTTGTGAACATTGTTTCCCAGTTTTCTGCTTTCCTTTTAATTTTGGCAGCATTGATTTAATTAGTGCAAAAACTTTTTTTAATTTAATATAGTCAAAATCATGCATTTTGTAGTTTCTATATACTCTAATTCTTGTCTGGGCATAAATTAATCCCCTGGCCATAAATCTGATAGATAATTTCTTGGTCTATTAATCTAACTATGATATCGCCCTTTATGTCTAAATCCTGTAACCATTTTGACATTATTTTGGTATACAGTGTGAGATGTGGGCCTATGCCTAGTTTTTCCCATACTATTTTCCAGTTATCTCAACAATTTTTTTCAAGTAGTGAGTTCTTATGCTAGAAGCTGACGTCTTTGGGTTTGTCAAACACTGATTGCTGTAATCATTTACTGTGAATTCTTTTGAACTTATCCTAATTCACTGATCCATTACTCTGTTTCTTAACCAGTACCAGGCAGAGTTGATGGCTATTGCTTTATAGCATAGTTTTAGATCTGGTAGAGCTAGGCCACCTTCCTTTGCATTTTTTTGTATTAGTACTCTTGATATTCTTGACCTTTTGTTGCTCCACATAAATTTTGTTTCTATTTTCTCTAGCTCAGTAAAGTAGGTATTTGATAATTTAATTGATATGACACTGAATAATTTAATTTGGGTAGAATTGTTATTTTTATTATATTAACTCGACCTAACCATGAGCATTTGACATTTTTCAAATTATTTAGATCTGACTATTTGGGTGAGAAATGCTTTGTTCATAGAGTGACTGGTTTATATTGGCAGGTAGATTCTCAAGTGTTTAATGCTATCTCTAGTTATTTTAAATATAATTTCTCTTTCTATCTCCTGTTCTTGGGCTTTGTTGTCCATGTAAAGAAAATGCTAATGATTTATGTGGGTTTATTTATATCCTGCTACTTTGTTGAATTTGTTCATTGATTCAAGGCATGTTTTAGATGGTTTTCTCAGTTTCTCCAAATATACTATCATATCATCTGCAAAGAGTGAAAGTTTTACTTCCACATTGCCAATTCTGCTTTCTTCAATTTCTTTTTCTTCTCTTATTGATACTGATAGCATTTCTAATATATTGAATATTAGTGGTGATAATGGGCTCCTTATTTTACCCCTGATTTTATTGGAAATGTGCCATTTATTCTCATTGTATATAATATTGCTGATGTTTTAGATAGATATTTATTATTTAAGGAAATCTCCATTTATTCCTGAACTTTCTAGTCTTTCTAATAGGAACAGATGTTGTATTTTATGTAGGGATTTTTCAGCATCTATTGAGATAATCATATGATTTCTGTGGAATTTGCTATTAATATATTCAATTATGTTAAGGGTTTTCCTAAAATTAAAACATCCCAGTCTACCTGGTGTAAATCCTACCTGATAACAGTGTGTTATCCTAGTAATAACTTGCTGAATCATTGCTAAGATTTATTTAAGATTTTTGCCTCAATATTCATTAGGGAGATTTGTCTATAATTTTCTTTATCTGTATTTTTCTTCCTGGTTTAGGTATCAGTGTCATGTTAGTATTGCAAAAGGAGTTTGGCAGAATTCCTTCCTCTTCTATTTTTTTTTTTGTTTTTTGTTTTTTTAGGTTTTTGCAAGGCAAATGGGGTTAAGTGGCTTGCCCAAGGCCACACACACAGCTAGGTAATTATTAAGTGTCTGAGACCAGATTTGAACCCAGGTACTCCTGACTCCAAGGCCGGTGTTTTATCCACTATGCTACCTAGCCACCCCCTCTTCTATTTTTTTAAAAATAGTTTATGTAGAGTAGGAATTAATTGTTCCTTAAATGTTTGGTTGAATTCACTTGTAAATCCATCTGGACCTGGAGACTTTATCTTTGGTAATTTATTGGTAGATTCTTCAATTTCTTTTTTTCTGAAAAGGGGTTATTTAAATTATATTTTTCCTCTTTTGTTAATCTGTAAATATTCATCCATTTCACTCAGGTTATCCAATTTATTGGCATACAGTTTGGCAAAGTAGCTCCAAATCATCTCTTTTATTGCCTTGTCAGTGGTAGTTAGTTCACCCTTTTCATTTTTTATATTGGTAATTTGGTTATTTCTTTTTTTTAAATCAGATTAACCAAAGGTTTATATGTTTTATTGTTTTTTCATAAAATAAACTCAATTTTATTTATGAGATCAATGGCTTTCTTGCTTTCAATTTTATTAATCTCTCCCTTGATTTTCAGTATTTCTAGTTTGGTCCTTCACTGGGGATCTTTAACTTTTTCTTTTACTAGATTTTTACTTGCATATGCTATTTCACTTACATTTCTAAATGTGTATAAAGTTTCCCCTCAAAATTGCCATGGACACATCCCATAAATTTTGTTATAGTGTCTCATTAGTATCATTTTTTACTATAATTTTTGATTATTTCTTTTATTTGCTGTTTGATCTACCCATTTTTAAGATGAATTTATCTAATTTCCAATTAGTTTTTGGTTAATCTTTGCATGACCCTTTATTATATGTAATTTTTATTACATCATGGTCTGAGAAGTGTATATTTCTTATTTCTTCCTTTTTACATTTAATTAAAAGCTTTGTGCCCTAGTACATAGTCAATTTTGGTATAGACACCATGTTTTGTGGAGAAAAAAAGGTATATTCTTTTCTATCTCCATTAAGTTTTCCCCAAAGGTCTATCATATCTAAGTTTTCTAATGTTTCATTCACTTTCTTATCTTCCTTCTTGTTTATTTTGTGGTTACATTTACCTTGTTCTGAGAGATGGAGATTGAGATGCCTCATTATTAAAGTTTTGCTGTCTATGTTTCTTTAAAATCCATTCAGTTTTTCCCATAGGATTTTGGATGCTATACCACTAGGTGCTTTCATATTTAGTAATGAATGGGCCTTTTAAGAAGATTTTAAGAAGATTTAGTTTCCTTCCTTATCCCTTTTAATGAGACCAATTTTGTTTTTACTTTATCTGAGTTCAGGTTTGCTACCCCTGATTTTTTTTTTTTTTTACTTCACCTGAGGCATAATTCTTTTGCTCCAGGCTTTTACCTTTACCTTGTGTGTATCTCTCTCCTTCAAGTATGTTTCTTGTAAACAACATATTATAGGATTCTGATTTTTATTCCATTCTACTACCCACTTCTGTTTTATCAGACAGTTCATCCCATTAACATTCACAGTTATGATTACTAATTGTGTGATTCTCTGCAAGCTTTCTCCATTTATATTTTTCTCTTTCCTTTCCTCTTATTACTCCTCACCAAAATTATACTCGCTTTCCCCTTTGACTTTTCTTTTAAAATCTAACTTTGAGTTTATTTTCACTTAAACCTTAGCCTTCCCTTTCTTCACTCCCTTCTTCCCTTATCTTTTCCTTTCCCAGTCCCACCCTTCCCTGAAGATTAGGATAAATTTTTAAACCCAAGTGGGAATGTATTTTATTCCCCTCCTGGCCAAATCTATTGAATATAATTTACTTAATGTTCACACTCTCTCTTCTTTCCCTCTTAAATCATACATTTTTGTGACTAACCTGCTGTTATTCATAGCTCTAGTACTATCAATCAGATATTATCAATCACAGTTTGATTAGTTGATTGCTTGATAAGCTCATATTGTTATCCAAGTATCATCCTAGATTGATTGCTTGATTGGTTGATAAACAGCATTGTCTGAAATTGCATCAAATTATGATTATAACCATTTTTTACCTTATCCCCTTTTCAAGTACCTTCCAAGGACACACATGAGCCAAGTTATCATCCAAAGCCAAATTATTTCTTGAACTATTTGTGCTCATCCCCCCCAGACCTATTTTTCTCTCACCCTCCCCCGCCCCCATCCAGGATATTTAACCCCTTGTTAAGTGAAGCATGGATTAAATCAAATACTGATCTAATTAACCGCAACAACCTTAATGGTCTCTCAGTATTGGGAGGCTTTAGAGGCCTACCTTGAGAACTTTACAAATGATTGTAATTTATGGGAGACACTGAGTAAGAACTGCACAGCTTATGATGCCCTCAACAGAGTAATTGCTATCAGCACAGCAGAATTAAAGTGGGTCAAAGGATAATGAAACACTTATGTTTAAAGTTAACATTCCTGCTTTTCATCATGGATTTTTGTCTCAATTATATTGATGTTATCTTGGAACTCTTCAATGGAGAGCCAAGATGCAACTATAGTCATATTCTTTAAATCCAGTCTCTTCAATTATATTTGAACCTTTAATTATCCTGAGAGAAGTAAACTTCAAAAGAATTAGAAGCGTTGTATCTTCCCTTTTATGGTTGTATATAATTTGCTGGTATTTACCAACATTTGTTTTGTTTTCTCCCTCCCTTTTTCATTTCCTTCCCATTTTTATGCAACTTTTGAGTTCTGTATTTGGTGAATGAATTCTCTGTTCAGTTCTAGTCTTTGTGTCAGCAAATTCTGGAAGTTCTCTATTTTGTTGAGCATCCTTCTTTTTCCATGACAGGATTTGCTGAATTTTGCAGGGTAATAGAATCTAGGTTGTAATCCCAGGTCCTTTGCTCTCCAATATAGATATAGGATTCCAGTTCTTCCAATCCTTGTTGTTGAGGCTGATGTTGAGGTCCTGTGTGCATCTGACTGTGCTTCTTTAATGGGACCCATAGGGTCTTGTGTAAGTCCAACTGTTTCCTTTGTACTTGAATTGTTTTCTTTTAGCAGCTTCAATATTCTCTGCTTTGTTTGAGCATTCTGGAGTTTGGCTATAACAGCCTTTGGAGTTTTTATCCTGAGGTCTCTTTCTGGAGGGGTTCTATGGATTTTTTCAATATTTACATTGTTTTTCTTGTTCTAGCAGATTTGAACAATTTTTCCTTATAATTTCCTGAATGATGTTTTCCAAGTGTTTTTTTGTTGATATAGGCTCTCTGGTAGTCCAATGATTCTTAGATTGTCTATATTGAATCTATTTTCCAGATGATTTGTTTTTCCCCTAAAAGGTACTTTACATTTTCTTCAAATTTTCAAGCTTTTTTATTTTGTTTGATAGAATCTTGTAGTCTTGTATATTTATTGGTTTGTATTTGTTCAATTCTAATTTTTAGGGTTTTTATTTTCTTTAATTACCTTTTTTGCTTCCTTTTTCAAAGGTGTTGAAATTCTTTTTAAATAATTTTTGTCCATGACTCTTTTCTTTTTTCCATTTTTCTCCTTCCTCTCTTCTTTGGTTTTTAAATTCTACTTTAAGTTCTTCAATGAGTTTTTCTCTTTGAGTCCAATTTATAGATTATTTTGATACTTTCCCTGTGGGGGATTTTTCACTGATTTCTTCAGATATGGCATTGCTGTCATGGTTGTCTATAAGGTAGTTTTCTGCGCATCTCTGTTGTTTTAGTTATGCTCCTATGATATAGGGAATATAAGATCAAAGTTATGTTTTTGGTTTTTTTGTTTGTTTGTTTGTTTGTTTGTTTGTTTGTTTTGCTAGGGCTGGGGGTCTGATTCTGGCTTGTAGTTGACCAACATGTTGCCTCTATAGTCCAGGCCTTGCATTTGCAGAAGTTTGTTTCCTTCTTCATGTCCAAGTTCTGACTTAGTAGTGGTTTGTCCTGACCTAGTTCTGTCTTTTACCCATTGTTCCCTGGTTTGAGACATTGTTTGGGGTTGGGATCCTTCCCCTTGGCTTACTATCTAGCTACTGGGTTCTCTGCTGTTGTCGGGACCTGGATTGCTCTGTGGCTGAGAACATCTTGCTGGCTTTTAACCTTCTACTGATTCCTGGGCTTTATTTTCCTCCCCTGCCCCCAAAGAGACAGACCTACACTGAAGATCTTCCAAGATAAAAACATTTTTGAATCTTCCCTTTTTCTTGCAGGATTCTGTGGTTTGAATGGCAAAGTAGAGGCTTCATTTATCTTTGATAGGGAAAAGCTCTGGGAACATGTTAACTTTCTGTTGCCATCTTGGCTCGCCCCTGAAAATCCACCAAAGATCATTTTTTTTATATTCAGTTATTTATTTTCATCCATATGCACATGCATATTTCTGGGCACAAAATTTCCCTACAACTTCTCTTCCCATGCCCCTCCCCTCAGTGGACAACAGTCAGGTTAGCATTTTAAATACATATTTAAATAAATATGTTTACAAATAAACAATTTTCAGCATAAGGAATTAGGAATAAGAAAAGAAATACATAAAAGATAATAGTTATAAAGTTTTCATTGGATTAGGAAGGGTTGCATGTGTGTGTGTATGTGTGTGTCTGTGTGTGGGGGTCTATGTGTATGTTTTGTTTTGTTTTGCTTTTCTTCCCATGGATGGGGATAATGTGGTCCACAGCCAGTCAAATACAGTTGTCCTAGCTCTCTGGACTGCAGAGAGGAGATTCTTCAATCAAGATTGTTTATCTAATTTTTCATTTTATTATTTTTTTTTTTAGTTTTTGCAAGGCATTGGGGTTAAGTGGCTTGCCCAAGGTCACACAGCTAGGTAATTATTAAGATTATTAAGTGTCTGAGGTCAGATTTGAACCCAAGTACTCCTGACTCCAGGGCCCATGCTCTATCCTTTGGGCCACCTAGCTGCCCCAATTGTTTATCTCATAATGTTGCTAATGTGTTGCATTGTTTTCTTTGTTCTACCCCCTTTGCTCAGCATCAGATCGCTAAGTCATTCCATGCTTTTCAAGAGGCTGATCATTTATGGTTTCCTGTAGAACAATACTATTCCATAATATTCATATACCGTAACTTATTTAGCCATTTCCCAATTGATGAGCATCCCCCAAATTTCTAATTCTTTGCCACAATAAAAAGAGCTGCTATAAATATTTTGGAACATAGGTGACTTTTCCTATTTTCCATAATTTCTCCTGGATATAGACCTAGAATTGGAATTGCTGGGTCAAAAGCTATGAACAGTTTTATTGTTCTTTGGGCATAATTTCATTTTGCTCTCCAGAAAGGTTGGATCCTTTTACAACTCCACCAACAAGGCATCAGTTGTTTCAATCTTCCCACAATTTCTTCAACATTGATCATTTTCCCTTTTTCTCATCTTGGCTTATCTAATAGATGTGAGATAATACCTCATAGTTGTTTTAATTTATACTTCTCTATTCAACAATGATTTAGAGCATTTTTTTCATATAAATTACTTATAGCTTTAATTTCTTCATTTGAAAACTGTCTGTTCATATCCTTTGCCCATTTATCAGTTGGGAAATGACTTGTGATCTTATAAATTTGATGCAATTCTCTCTATATTTGAAATGAGACATTTATCAGAATTTCTAGTGAAGATTGTTGTCCAGCTTTCTGCTTTCCTTCTAATTTTGGCAGCATTGATTTTATTAGTTCAAAAACTTTTTAATGTAATATAGTTGAAATCAGTAATTTTGCAGTTTATAATGTACACTAATTCTGATTTGGTCATAAATTTATCCCCTTTCCATATATATATACACACCTGATAGAGTATTTCTTGGTCTATTAATTTATCTATGGTATCTCTCTTTATATCTCAATCCATACCTATTTTGACATCATTTTGGTATAGGGTGTGAGATGTGGATCTATACCTAATTTTTGCCATATTATTTTCCAGTTTTCCCAAAAATTTTTGTCAGATAGTGAAATCTTATCCCAGAAGCTGATGTTTTGGGGTTTGTCAAATAGTATATTGCTGTAGTCCTTTCCTGTAGTTTCTTTTGAACCTATCCTAATCCACTGCTCCATTACTCTATTTTTTTTTTAGGTTTTTGCTAGGCAATGGGGTTAAGTGGCTTGCCCAAGGCCACACAGCTAGGTGTCTGAGGCTGAATTTGAACTCAGGTACTCCTGACTTCAGGGCTGGTCCTCTGTCTACTACACTACCTAGCTGCCCCATTACTCTATTTCTTAACCAGTGCCAGGCAGTTTTGATGACTGTGGCTTTGTAGTATAGTTTGAGATCTGGTAGAGCTAGACCTAGTTCCTTTACATGTTTTTCCCCATCAGTTCTCTTGCTATTCTTGCCCTTTTGTTGCTCCAGATGAATATTTTTACTATTTTTTCTAGCTCAGTAGAGTAGCTTTTTGGCAGTTTGATTGGTATTGCACTGAATAAATAATTTATTTTTTGTAGAAGTGTCATTTTTATTATATTAGATCAACCTAAACATGAACATTTGACATTTTTCCAATTATCTAGATCTGATTTTATTTGATTGAGGAGTGCTCTATAATTTTGCTCATATAGTTTCTGGATTTGTCTTGGGAGGTAGATTCTCAAGTATTTAATGTTATCTATAGTTATTCTAAATTCTCTATCTCTTGCTCATGGGCTGCTGTTCATATGTAGAAATTGGCATATGTATCCTGCTACTTTGCTGAATTTGTTTATTGTTTCAAGGAGTTTTTTAGATGATTTTCTCAGGTTCTCTAGGTATACTATTTTATCATTTGTAAAGAGTGAAAGTTTTGCTTCCTCATTGCCAATTCTGATTCCTTCCCTTTTTCTTTTTATCACTACTGCTAGCATTTCCAATACTATATTGAATAATAATGGTGATAGTGGACATCCTTTTTTTCCACCCCTGATTTTACTGAAAATGATCTGAGTTTATTCCCTTTATGGTTGATTGTTTTAGATAGACACTAATTTTAAGTTAAGGAAAATTTCATTTATTCCTGAGTCTTTCAGTGTTTTTAATAGGAATGTATGTTGTAATTTTATCAAAGGCTTTTTCAGCATCTCTTGAGATAATCTTATGATTTCATGTGATTTTGCTATTGATATATTCAATTATGTTGAGGGTTTTCCGAATGTTGAACCATCCCTGCCTTCCTGGTATAAATACAATCTGATCATGGTGTATTATCCTTGTAGTAACTTGCTGCAGTCTCATTAGTAAAATTTTATTTAAGATTTTTGTTATCAATATTCACTAGGGAGATTGATCTATAATTTTCTTGGTCTGTTTTAGTTCTTCATGGTATAAGCATCATGTTGATGTCATAAAAGGAGTTTGGTGTAACTCTTTCCTCTCCTATTTTTAAAATTAGTTTAAGTAGAATAGGAATTAATTGTTCCTTAAATAATGGGTAGAATTCACTTGTAAATCCAACTGGACTTGCAAATTTATTCATAGAGAGTTTATTGATGGTTACTTCAATTTATTGTTCTGAAATGGGATTATTTAAATTTTCCTCCTCATTGGTGGTTAGTTTATCCTTTTCATTTTTGATACTGGTAATTGAGTCATTTTTCTTTTTTAATCAGATTAACCAAAGGTTTGAACATTTTATTGGCTTTTTCATAAAACCAACTCTTTATTTGTGAGATCAATGGTTTTCTTGTTTTCAATTTTATTTTATCATTCTCTTCCTTTTTTTTCAGAATTTCTAACTTGGTATTTATTTGGGGATGTTTAATTTGTTCTTTTTCCTTGCTTTTTTAGTTGTGTGCCCAATTCATTGAACTCCTCTTTTTCTATTTTATTCATATAGTCATTTAGAGATAGAAAGTTTTCCCCCAAAACTTCCTTGACTGCATCTAATTATTTTTATGATGTTTTGTTATTATTTTCTTGGATATAATTATTGATTATATCTATTATTTGCTGTTTGATCCACCCATGATTCAAGATAAAGTTATTTAATTTCCAATTAGTCCTTGCTTTATCATTCCCTGACCCTTTATTATTATGTAATTTTTATTGAATCATGGTCTGAGAAGTGTGTATTTATTATCTGTACCTTTCTGAATATGAATATAAGGTTTTTTGTGTCCTAGCACAGTCAAATTTGGTGTAAGTGCCATGTACTGCCAAGAAAACGGTATAATTTTTTTCTATTCCTATTAAATTTTCTCCAGAATTCTATCATATCTAAATTTTCTTAAGAGTTCATCTACTTGGGGTGGCTAGGTGGTGTAGTGGATAAAGCACCAGCCTTGGAGTCAGGAGTACCTGGGTTCAAATCCGGTCTCAGACACTTAATAATTACCTAGCTGTGTGGCCTTGGGCAAGCCACTTAACCCCATTTGCCTTACAAATAACCTAAAAAATAAAAGAGTTCATCCACCTTCTTAAATTCTTGTTTATTTTGTTGTTAGATTAATATACTTCTTAGAGAGGGAAAACTAAAGTTTTACTTTCTGTCTCCTAGTAATTTACTCAGCTTTTCCTCTAGGATTTTGGCAGCTATACCACTAGGTACATACATATTTAGTAATGATATAGCTTCATTACCAATGATGCCTTTTAAGAAGATGTAGTTTCCTTCCTTATTCCTTTTAAGGACACTGATTTTTGCTTTTACTTTATCTGAGATTAGCATCAGTATCTCAGATTTTTTTTTTACTTCATCTGAGGCATAATATATTTTGCTCCAATCTTTTTTATCTTTACCCTCTATGTATCTCTCTGCTTCAAATGCTTTTCTTGTAAACAACATATTGTATGATTCCTGTTTTTAATCCATTCTGCTATCTGCTTCCATTTTATGGGACAGTTCATCCCATTCACATTTGCAGTTAAGATTACTAATTCTGTAAATTCCCTCCATGCTATCTTTCTCCATTTGTATTTAACTCTTTCCTTTTCTCTTATTCCGCCTCACCAGAATTTTACTACCTTTCCCCTTTGACTTTTATTTTAAAAATTTAACTTTCAGTTTATTGTCACATATACCTTCCCTTCCCTTTTATTAGTCCCTTCTTCCCTTATCTTTCCTTTTCTCAGTCCTCCCTCTTCCCTATAGATTAAGTTAGACTTTAAAACCCAAGTGCCAATGTATCTTATTCCCTCACTGAACTAAATCTATTGAATAAAATTTCCTCAGCATTAACATTCTCCCTTCTTTCCCTCTAAAATTTCAAATCTTTGTGCCTTTTCCCTTGGTGTTATTTATCACTCTAATATTATTAATCAGGTATCAGCACTCACAGTTCAATTATTTGATTGCTTAATAAGCTCCTATTGCTACCAAGATATCATCATAGATTATTTACTTGATTGCTTGATAAGCAGCATTGACTCAAATTGCAACAAATTATAATTATAATCATTTCTTACCTTACCCCCTTTTCAGGGGTCAACGCCATATCATTTCTTGAACTATTTGTGCCCTTCCCCCTTGATGTAGTTTCTTTCACACTTTATGTCCCTCCCCTCCCTACCCAGGGTTCTTAACACCTATTTAAGTGAAGCAAGGCCTATTCTCTGTCCTACTTTATTCCCCCCCCACACACACACCACCACCTAGGGTACTTAAATTCTTGTTAAACCTGATCTAATTAACTACAAGAATCTTAAATATCTCTAAGTACTAGGAGGCTCTGGAGGTCTCACCTCAGAACTTTAAATATGATTGTTAAGTTACAGAGAAGCTGTCTCAGGTCCTCCTGCCCTCATTTGACAAGGTGCTAAGCAACTTGTAGTTAAAATAAGTCAAAGGATAATGGGATACAAGTTTAAAATGAACACTCCTGCTTTTCTTCAGGACTTTTAGTCTCA
The DNA here is from genome assembly GCF_037893015.1 of Macrotis lagotis. Classification (NCBI taxonomy): domain Eukaryota; kingdom Metazoa; phylum Chordata; class Mammalia; order Peramelemorphia; family Peramelidae; genus Macrotis; species Macrotis lagotis. The sequence continues at coordinate 76,919,899 of NC_133665.1, forward strand.
AGCATTGTGCTGTCATCTTGAAACTCTTCAACTGAGAGATAAGATCCAGTTATACCCATATCCTTTAGATTCATTCTCATCAATTATATTCTACCCTTTAATTATCTTAGGAGAAGGAAAGGTCTTTATTTTATTTTATTATTTTATTTGTTTTCCAATTATATACAATAGTAGTTTCTACCTATCATTTTCTGTAAGGTTTTGAATTTTACAATTTCCCCCCACCCTTCCTTCCTTCCCCCCATCCCCCAATCTGATAATCTTTACATTGTTTCCATACTACACATTGAACAAAATTTAATTTGTTGGGAGATATATCATCTCCTTTAGGAGAAAATAAAATAATTAGTGATAGCAAAATTATGTAGTATATAAAACACAATTTTTTAAAAATTGAAGGTAATAGACTTTGGTCTTTGTTTAAACTCCACCATTCTTTCTCTGGATATAGATAGTATTCTCCATCACATGTGCTCTAAAATTGTCCCTGATTATTGCACTGATGGAATGAGCAACTCTATTAAGCTTGATCGTTACCCCATGTTGCTATTAGGGTGTACAATGTTCTTCTGGTTTGCTCATCTCACTCAACATCGATTCAGGCAAGTCTTTCCAGGAGAAAAAAAGTTTTAAAGAATTAGAAGTGTTATATCTTCCCTTTTAGATTTGTATACAGTTTGATGGTCTTGACCAGTATTTGTTTTGTTAGTTTCTTTTTTTCCTTCCCCTTTTCATTTTCCTCTGCTTTTATGCAACTTCTGAGTTGTGTTTTGGAGATTGAATTGTCTGTTCAGTTATGGTCTTGTGTCAGGAAATTCTCAAAGTTTATTTCATTAAACTTTATCTTTTTTCCCTGAAAGTATATATGCTGAATTTTGCAGGGTAGTGCATTCAGGGTTGTAATCCCAGGTTCCTTGCTTTCCGAAATATTTCTGATCCTTCAGTGTTGAGGCTGATAGGTCCTGTGTGAGTCTGACTGTATTTCTTTTGTATTTGAATTGTTTTCTTTTCGCTGCTTGCAATATTCTATGCTTTATTTGAGACTTCTGGAATTAGGCTATTATAGACGTTGGAATTTTTAATCCTGCAGTTTATTTCTGGAGGGGTTGTGTGGATTCTTTCAATGTTTATACTATTATCATGTTCAGTAGATTTGGACAGTTTTCCCTTATAATTTCCTGCATCATGTTTTCCAGGTTTTTTATTTTGATCCAGGCTTTATGATAGTCAGATGATTTGTAGATATTCTCTTCTGGATCTATTTTATAGGTCAATTCATTTTCTCTAAAAAATATTTTACAGTTTCTTCAATTTTTTCAGTTTTTTTTTGTTTGATGAAATTTTGTAGTCCTGTAGATTCATGAATTTTTAGGGTTTCATTTTCTTCATTTAGCTTCTGTGTTTCCTTTTCTAGTTGGTTATTTTCACTTTTTAATGGAATTAATTTATTTGGTCAATTTTTCACAATTTTCCTACATGGTAACTTTCATTTCTTTTTTCCATTTTTCTTCTTCCTCTCTTCTTTGGTTTTTAAATTTGTTTCTAAGCTCTTTAATGAACTTTTGCATTTGAGTCCAATTTATAGACTGTTTTGAGACTTCCTCTGCAAGTGATTTTTTCACTCCTTTCTTCTTCAGACATGGCATTGCTGTCATCTTTGTCTATTAAAGTTTTCTATAATGAGCACTCTTTTAGCTTTTTTGTTCATCTTTGTCCTTTTAGATCTGTTCATGGGGTACAGGGAGTATAGATACAAGCTTTTTCTTTTTCTGGTTCTGGGGTCTGATCCCTGGCTTGCCCTTGGCCAAAATTTTGCCTATGCAGTCCAGACCTTGCATGTTTAGACTTTTTTTTCTTCCTTTACTACAGAAGCAGTAAGTAGCAGAGATTGTATTCAAACCAAGATCCACTAAGTCCAAATCTAGTTGTTTTTTTTTTTTATTTTCCTCCAGCTCTACCATGTTCTGACTTAACAGTGGTTTATTCTCAACCCAATCCTGTCTTTTACTCTGCTGTCCTCAAGATTCAGACTTTGGGGTTGGAGTTCTCCCTGCTGTCTTGCTATCTTGCTTGTCAGATCCTCTGCTATTGTTATGTCAGAACCTGGGTTGCACTGTGGCTGAAAGCCTCCAGCTTGCCTCCCCACTATCCCACCTCCTGGACTTAACTTCCCCCTCTTTCCCAAAGAGACAGACTTTCACCAAAGTTCTTCCATGATATCTACAATTGAAAACTTTTCTGAATCTTCTATTTTTCTTGGTGGGATCTGTACCTCTAATATCAGAGTAGAGGTTTCATTTACCTTTGGTAGAGAAAAGCTCTAGGATCATGCTAACTTCAAGTGGCCATTTTGGCTCCATGCTTGAACTCTGGAAGATAAAATTTTTTGATGAGTTACATCTTTTTATATTTAATTATCTTTACTTTTAAAGGAGTTGTTTTCTTTGATCAATTTTTCATTATTTTCCTGCAAGGCTCTCATTTCTTTTTTCAATTTTTATTCTTCCTCTTTTCTTTGGTTTTTAAAATTCTTTTGAATTCTCCTATGAGGTTTTGTATTTGAGGTCAATTCATTAACTGCTTTGAAACTCAATATGTGGCTAATTTCTCACTGATTTCTTCTTCTGAGATGGCATTTTTATCATTTTTTCTGAATATTATCTTTTTATTTATTTGCTCATTTTGATTTTTTTTGCAAGGCAAATGGTGTTAAATGACTTGCCCAAGGTCACACAGCTAGGTAATTATTAAGTGTCTGAGAGTGGATTTGAACTCAGGTCCTCCTGAATTCAAGGTTGGTGCTCTATCCACTGCACTACCTAGCTGCCCCTTATTTTGATTTTTAAGCTTTGCTCCTTGGGTACAGTAGTATAGTATCAAACTTTTTTTGCTCAAGTTGGAAACTGGTCCCTGCCTTATCTCTTGCCATCTTATTTCCCTTGCAACCCAAGCATTGCCTATGAAGTTTGTTGCCCTAATGTCCCCAGGGCTCAGATTTTGTCTGGGGTTGGAACCCTAACCACTGATCTCCTATCAAGCTGACTTCCAGCTCCAGGACCTGAGCTACTCTATAATCAAGAGCCTTCTGCTGACTTTCACACTCTGCCACCTACACTGGGTTATATTTCCCCTTTGCCCCCAAAGAGACAGACATTTCCTGAAGATCCTCTACAATACCTTGAGTTGAGAACTCATTTTGCTCTTTTTTTGGTGAGATCTGTAGCTTTAAGATCTCTGTAAAGGCTTCATTTATAGTTGCGTTTGGAAAAGCTCTGGGAAGCATGTTAGCTTCAAATTGCCATCTTGGCTCTGTCTCAGAAGTCAAACACTACTTTAAAAGAAAATTATAGCAATAATTTTCTTTCATTACTTCTATGATTAATTCTTTAGTTTTAGAAGATCAAAAAGTCAAGACAAACTAATGTGATATCATCACTAAGAATATTAACATTTAGACAGAAAACCATTAGACTAGAAATTCTCCAATGGAAACACACACACACACACACACACACACACGCACACACACGCACACACACACGAACACATACACACATGTGATAGAATACATGGTTTTCATCTTCCATTTATATTGAAGTTTTTTGTTTTTTTACTCTTTCAGTAATATTTCCAGCTTTGAATTTATTTAAAAATTTCAATAAGTGTTTATAAATATAAAAAAGATCATAAAAGCCAGTTACTACTTTGAGAAATTGAAAATAGTAATGACTGGGGCATCAGAATGGGATATCCATAAGTTGCAAAACAGAAGTCTCAAAACCCTGTAAGTTCACTCTATCCCTCACTCTTTCACTCTGGATATACTATTTGCCAAGTGTTCTCTTCGTCTTATAAACTGGTTCCTACCAGAACTTTCATGTTAAGAAATACACTCAAGTAAACCATTTTTACATTTTTGGCCCAGTCTACACACCTGAAACTAAGGACATTCTGAGCCATGCCCCAAGTTGAGTACCTCTCCACTTCTCAAGTTTCTTTTAGGAGTTGTCTTCCAGTTTTAGATTGCAAGCTTTTTGAGGACAGAAACAATTTTCCTTTATTCCTTATACTTACATTTTCAAATTTTAGCTCACAGTAAACAATAAATCCTTTTTAACTTACTATTGATTCTCTTCTCTCACTATGATAGAGGAAAAAATCAATTCAACATAAATGCACTTTCAAGGAAAACAAATTCTCACATTAGCCATGACCTTAAATACATGTTTCACTCTGTAAGAGGTATCTCTCTATTACAAAGGTAGGCAGTATTACTCACCAGTGTCCTCTGGAGATATATTTGGCCCTTACATTGACTGAAGTTCTCAAAATTGTTCACTTTACAATATTATTATATAACACATTTACCATATACCAATGTATGCCTGCTTTACTTTACATTTTAAGTTTTCCCAGGTATATCTGAAACTATGATTTTCATGATTTGGTATGCACAATACTATTACATTATATTCATACACCATAATTTTTTCAACCATTCCTTTATTTATGGGCATTCATCATTTAATTTCCAATTTTCCCCATAACAAAATGAATTCTTATATTTTGTTTGTACATATGGATCATTTTCTCTTTCTTTTATCTCTTTAGGTTATAGACCTAACAATAACATTGCTGAGTCAAAGAGTAGGCATAGTTTTTCAGTGAAGGATACTTTTTCCACTAAAAAAAATAATCTAAGGATCATATTCTTTCTCATTTTTAACGTTAATTCTTCAAAAGTCTTTTGGGCACATTTGAGGTTGTAGTACTTAGAGAAAGACAGTTGATTTAACAGAAAGGAAAAAAAGTTATAATTATAATACCTGGATTTATCTTATTATTTATTTATTTATTTATTATTTATTATTATATTATTATATTAAGTTTTATTAGCCAGTGACCTAGTCTAAATTTATCTTAACTTTTATACCTCACTCTTGTAGCTCTAGATGAAATGTCTATATATTTTAATGACTTTTCTAGTATGATTTTACATTTTTTTAGATAAGTTGGAGAAATGTATAGCTAGACCAATAATATGTCAAAATACATTAAGTAAATCATCCCTTTTTGCACCATTTTCATTCTTAGACATCTTTGTCAATTTGCTATCAACTTGGGTATTTTAAATATGAGAAAACAGAATAGAAAAGTTTGGTCTGTTCTTCAGTATTACAGATGCAATAAGCAGCAGAGCTTGTATTCAAAACCAAGACCCACTAAGTCCAAATTTAGTTTTTTTCTTCCCCATCCATTCTTTCTGCTTCTTTTATGGCTTACATGAATAGAATAATGATTTTTTTTTAGTTTTGTTTTTTTTTTTTTTGCAAGGCAATGGGATTAAGTGGCTTGCCCAAGTCCACACGGCTAGGTAATTATTAAGTGTCTGAGGTCAGATTTGAACCCAGGTACTCCTGACTCCAGGGCCGGTGCTCTATCCACTGCGCCACCTAGGCGCCCTGACATTCATATTTTAATACCTTTCTGCTAAGTTTTGTTATCCTATTCATTCAAACAAAAAAAGGGTATTCAAAAAGGGAATGAATTGTGATATTTGATTATATAGCCCCTTAGTAAATCTTAATATATGTGTAGTTATTTCAAATGACAAATATTAGGTCATTGCATGAATATGAAGGAAGAAAAAACGCAGTTCTGCCCTATATGAAATGATGAAAGTATAATGCAACTTCAAAGTGAAAACTATTTTAATGTGTGGCATGCCCTCTCCTTATATGATAATTTTGGGAAAAAAAATTAAGAATGGCAGAAAAGAGACCTATTTAATATATTTTACTTCAGCCTTTTCTTCTTAGGAGAACAATATTTTGTAAAGGAAGTATATGACAAGAATGATAGTCAAAGAAATTGAAATGGATAAAAACAGGTGAGAACATCATCAAATAAAATAACACTCACCTGACTCAATGTATCCAAGTCACTTTACCTAGGCAAGTTATATCTCAGGGCATTGAAAGATCTTGCAGATATATTTTCTGAACTTCATTTAAAAAATGTTCAAAATTTATTTTTGACCTTCATTTTAGTTTTGAGTTCTCTCCCTCCCTCATGCTACTCAATGACCCAATGAGAAGCCAAGAAAATTGCTTATTAATCTCACCTGAAAATTATGTAAAATATATTTACATATTGTCCATATTACAAAAAAATCAGGAAAAATAAAGTTAAAAATATCCTTCAAGGGGGCGGATAGGTGGCGCAGTGGATAGAGCACCGGCCCTGGAGTCAGGAGTACCTGGGTTCAAATCTGACCTCAGACACTTAATAATTACCTAGCCGTGTGGCCTTGGGCAATCCACTTTAACCCCATTGCCTTGAAAAATCTAAAAAAATATCCTTCAATCTTTACTCAGACTCCATAAGTTATCTATGTTGAGGTAGAAATATTTTTCATCCTGATTCTTTTGAAATTATTTTAGATCCTTGCAATGATCAGACTAATTATTTCTACTTCTAAGGTAGAGTCAAGATGGTAGAGCAAAGTTAGCATGCTCCTACTTTTCTCTACACAACATTAAATGAATCCTCTACACATACATTAAAGCTATAGATCCCAGCAAAGGATAAATAAAAAAGGGCAAAATAAGTTCCCAACTGTAGACATCATGAAGGATCTTCAGTGTAAGGTCTATCTTTTCAGGAGGAAAAGAGAAATAGAGCTCAGCTAGATGGGAGAGTGAGAAAGCCAGCTGGAGACTTCTAGATGCAGTACAGCCTAGGTCTCAGAAGTTAGACAAGTTAGACAAGTCCCAGATCAGTTAGATAGCAGGCCAAAAGAGAGAGTCCTAACCCCAGTCAAAGTCTGCACCTTGGGAAAAATGCAGTAACAGACAGAACTGGGTTGGGAATAAACTACTGCCTTTGATTAGCCTGGACAAAATTTAAGTCTAACCACAAAATAAAAGAAAAATTAAGAAAGTAAATAAAATATTAGAAAACCGAGTTATAATAGCCCATTAGAGAAAAGTGAATGAGGAGAGAAAAGAATCCACCTTTTTCTCTGCAATATATGATACCTGTACTAAAACTGACTATGTACTAGTGCATAAAACCATTATAATCAAATGCAGAAAGGAAGAAATAATAAATGCATGCTTTTCAGAATATAATGCCATGAAAATTACATGTTTTATAGGACCATGGAGAGGTAAACCATGAAAATTTATATGAATAAAATAAAGAAAGAGGAGAGAAATGAATTGGGCTAAAAAATAATGACAAGAAAGATCAAATTAAATATCTCCAGCTAAATGCCAAATTAGAAATTCTGAAAATCAAAGAAGAAAACTATTGCTCTAATAAAAACAAAGAGTTGATTTTTTTATATAACTATCAATAAAATAGATAAATCTTTGGTTAATTTGATTAGTAGAAAAGAAAAAAGAATAAGAAATTGCCATAATCAAAAATGAAAAGGGTGAACTTACCATCAATTAAAAGTAAATTAGAGACATAATTTGGAGCCATTTTGCCCAAATGTATGCCAATGAATTTGACCTCTTGAAATAAATGGATGGATATTTACAAAAATATAAAATATCCAGATTAACAGAAAAGGAAAGAAAATACTGAAATAACCCCAATTCAGAAAAAAGAAATTGAAGAAACCATCAATAAGCTTTCTAATAAAATGTCTCCAGGTCCAGATTGATTTACAAGTGAATTCAATCAAACATTTAGGTAACAATTAATTACAATTGAATATAAACTATTTAAAAAATATATAAAGAAGGAGTTTTGCAAAATTCTTTTCTGATGCCAATATGGTGCTGGTACCTAAAGCAGGAAGTGCAAAAACAGAGAAAGAAAATTATAGATCAGTGTCCTTAGTGAATACAATTTTTTCAAAGACATTACAGAAATATATTACTAAGATAATATACTATGATCAGATAAGCAAGGTTCATTTAATATCAGAAAAAAATTAACACAAATTGAAAATATCAAAAACAAAACCAATGGAAATCTTATGATTATCTCAATAGAGGCTGAAAAAGTCTTTGACTAAATGGGACAACCATTCTTATTAAAAATACTAGAGAGTATAGAAATAAATGGAGCTTTTCTTAAAACAATAAGCAGTCTAAGTAAAACCATCAACAAACATTACATGTAATGATGACAAACTAGGAGCATTTCTATTAATATCAGGGAAAAAATGACAATAATTCTTACCACTGTTATTCAATATAGTATTGAAATGTTAGTTTTAGCAATAAGAGAAGAAAAAAGTTGAAGGAATTAGAATTGGCAAGGAAGAAGCAAAACTTTGACTCTTTGCAGATGATATGAGGGTATACTTAAAGAACCCTAGAAAATCAATTCAAAAACTACTTGAAACAATTAACAACTTCAGCTGAGTAGGAGGCTATAAAATAAATCCACATGAATTATCAGCATTTCTATCTACGAACAATATAATCCAAGGAAAAAAGATAGAAAGGGAAATTCCATTAAAATTAACTGTAAATAGCATAAAATACTTGAGAATCTACCTCTCAAGACAAACCCAGAAACTTGTATGAACACAATTACAAAATACTTTATACACAAATAAAGTCATATCTAAACAATTGTTAAACTGTCAATTACTTATTTATAATAAAAATGATAATTCTACTCAAATAAAATTACCTATTTAGTGATTACCAATCAAACTCCCAAAAATCTATTTTATGGAGCTAGGAAAAATAATAACAAAATTCATCTGTAAAAACTAAAGTTCACAAATATCAAGGGAATTGAGGAAAAGAAATGCAAAGGAATGTGGCTTAACTGTACCAGATCTAAAGCTATGCTATAAAGTGGCAATTATCAAAACTGATTGGTACTGGTTAAGAAATAGAGTAATGGACCAGTTGATTATAATAGGTACAAAAGGTACAATAGTAAATGACTATAATAATTTTGACAAACCCAAAGATATTAGCTTCTGAGATAAGAAATTAGTATGGTAAAAATCTAAGCAAAGACCCACATCTCACACCCTATATCAAAATAAGGTTAAAATAGGTGCAGGATTTAGACATAAAGGAATCAATTAACCAATCAAGAAATACTCTCTGTTGGATATATGGAAAGGGGTGAATTTATGACCAAACAAGAAACAGAGATCATTATAAAATGCAAAATGAATGATTTTAACTATATTAAAAATATTTTCACTAATAATACAAATGCAATCAATATTAGAATAAAAACAGAAAGCTGTGAAACAATTTTCATGACTAGTATTTCTGATAAAGGACTCATTTCTAAAAATATAAAAAGAATTGAATCAAATTTTAAGATTACAGATCATTCCCTCTTTGAAAAATAGTCAAATGATATTTGAATGAACATTATTAAGAAATCATTACTGATTGAAGAAATGCAAATTTAAACAACTAAGATATACTATCTCAAACTTATCAGAATTGCTAAGATAACTAAAAGGGAAAATGATCATTGTTGCAGAGGTTGTGGGAAGATTGGGACATTAATTCATAGTTGGTGGAGTTGTGTACCGATTCAACCATTCTGGAGAGAATAATGGAACTATGCCCAAAGTGCAATAAAACTTTTCATACCCTTTGAGCCAGCAGTACCATTAATAGAATTATATTTAAAAGAAATTTTTAAAATGGGAAAAGTTCACCATATTTAAAAATATTTATAGCAACTCTATTTGCAGTGGCAAATTGGAAATTGGAGGGATGCACATCAATTGGGGAATGGCTGAATACGTTATAGTATATGAATGTTATGGAGTTCTATTGCTTTATAAGAAACCATGAATGTTCAAAGTTTAGAGAAGCATTGAAAGAATTACACAAACAGATGCTGAGTGAAGAAACAGGATCAAGAGAACTTTATACACATTAACAAGAAAAATAAGAGTTGACCAAGTATGATGGATACACCTCTCAGTAGTTTAGAGATCTAGCACAATCCTCAGAATACCATCCTCATCCAGATGAAAACAAAAAAAAACCCATCAAAGAAAAAAGTTCTATAGAAACTAAAAGAATATCATGTCTACTTTGTTTTATTTTATTTTTATTTGTTTAATTTATTATTTAAAGTAACAGAGTTAAGTGACTTGCGCAAGGTCCCATAGCTAGGCAATTATTAAGTGTCTGAGGCTGGATTTGGACTCAGGTCCTCCTGACTCCAGGGCTGGTGATCTATCTACTGCAACACCTAGCAGCCTCTTATATTCACTTTTTAAAATAAAAAACACTACTCTTATGTTTTTCCTTCCTATCCCATAGTTTTCTTTATTTCCCCTTAGTCCTTATTCTCATAAACAAAATGACATTTGCAAACATGTTAAACACATATATGTACAAATTTTACTAGACTGTTCACCATTAAGGGGAGAGGGATGAGAAGGGAGGGTCATAGAAAAAAATGTCTAACATAAATATGCAAGTGGATGTATATTGAAAAATAACATGTAATTAGAAAAATTAAAAAATCAAGAAGAAGAACTTTTTCACTCCCAGTGGATCATTATAATAGACAAACACATACATACATATGTATCTTTTTTACTCTGTAAAATGTTCTTCAGGTTCTGCTCCCTTTACTTTGCAATAATTCATTTAAGATTTCCCAGGATTTTCTGAAGGTGTCTGGCTGATCATTTCTAAGAGCACAATAGAATTCCATCAAAACCATATACCACAACTTGTTCAACCATTCTCAAATTGATGGGTACTCCTCAATCTTCAATTCTTTGCCACAGGAAAAAAACATAAACAATCTATTTTTTTCACTTGAAGTATTATACTCAGTTTTCCTGTGTATGTTATTTTTTTGTTATAATCCTATATCATATTCAAAGTCCTCTAATCCTTTAATGCAAAAGGTCCTAAATCTTGTATGTGCCTGGTGTTTGGCTGCATGATATTTGAATTATTTTTATTTGACTGCTTGCCATATTTTTTCATTAAAATTGGAATTCTGATATTTTGTTATAATATCCTAGGAGATTTCATTTTGGGATTTTTTTTCTAAAGGGGATTCTTAGTTTACTATCTGGTTCTGGGGTATCAAGGGAGTATTCTTGATGAATTTTTGAAATATGATATGTAAATTCATTTTTTTAAATTATAATGCCCCAGCAGGCTAGTATTTTGTGAAGGACAGCATAGCTCTGCCCCCCCCCCCCCGCCCAAACAGAGAAGAAATCTCAAGAAAAATAAAGCAAACAAAATAAGTATGCTTCATTCTGTATTGTGAAAAATATTGACTTTTTTCCTAGGGGGGGTGAACAATATTGTTCATGGCAAGTGCTTCAAAGTTTCTTTGGTCATTTTCTTGCTGAGAAAAGCTAAGTCTTTCAGCCCTAATCATCTTACTGTATCTTTATTACTTTGTACAGGGTATATTTCATTTTGCATTTATTTTTTTGTAAATATTTATGCATTTTACTTTGTCAAATTTATTGTCATACACTTGGTCAAAATAGTTCTGAAATATTCCTTCAATTTCCTCTTCATTGTTGGTAAAGAAGTCTTTTCATTTTTGATATTGGTGATCTGGATATCTTCTTTCTTTTTTAATCAAATTAGGCAAAATGTTTATTATATTTTTTCATAAATTAGTTTTAGTTATAAAGTCAATAGTGTTTTGTTTCAGGGTTTTTTTTAATTATATAAATTGATCCTTTGATTTTCAGAATTTCTGACGGTATTTAATTGGGGATCTTTAGCTTTTTGATTTGCATGCCCAATTAATTGATCTCCTCTTTCTCTATTTTATTCATGTAAACATTTAGATATTTAAAATTTCCCCTAATAACTGCTTTAGATGTATCCCATAAATTTTGGTATGTGGTGTCATTATTGGTAGCTTCTTGGATAAAATTACTAATTATTTCTATGGCTTGCTATTTGGTTCACTCATTCTTCAATATTGGGTTTTTTTTTTCATTTCCACTTAAAATTTTGCTTTCTTCCCATGATCATTAATTACATGAGATTTTTATTGTGTCATGATCTGAAATGTATACATTTAATATTTCTTCCTTTCTGAATCTGATTGTGAAATTTTTATTATCTAATAAATGATCAGTTGTGTAAGTCTCAAGTACTACTGAGAAAATAGAATATTCCTTTTTATCTCCATTCAGTTTTCTCAGTCTATCATCTCTAACTTTTCTTTTTTTCTAATATACTATTTTATTTTTTATTATTTTTATTTATTTGCACATTACTAAAATAGTCTTCTTTTAAGAGTAAACATAGTCTACCTTCCCCCACAAAAATAGAAAAATCTCACAAAAAACAAAATGAAAGAAAGAGGGAAAAAATGATCTTCAATCTTTGTGAAAACACCATCAGCTCTATCTCTGGGGTGGATAGCCTTCTTTATCATAAATCCATCAGCAAAGTTGCTTCCACATTTCCCCCCATTTGTTATTACTTATTTTATTACCCTCCATTCATTCCTCCCCACTCCCATTTATTCTATTTTCTCTCTTCTTCCACTTTGTCCCTCCTCAAAAGTATGTTATAGATTAGCCAAGCACAGGCTCTAGGACCAGGAGGACCTGAGTCCAAATCTCACCCTGGAAATCCAACAACCACCCAACCGTGGGGTCCCAGGCAGGCCATCCAATCCCAGTACCTTGCAAAAAAAAAAAGAAAAGAAAAAGTATATTGTGTCTGACTACCCTCTCCCATGAGCTATTCTCTCCTCTCTCACCTCCATGCCTCCTTCCCTCCCCCTCTCTCTTTCTCCCATCTACTTCCTTTCTTTTTTCTTCTAGGGAAAGATAGATTTCTAAATAAGTGTATATAGAGTTTTATATAAGTGTGTATGTTGTTTCTTCTTTGGGTCATTTCTGATGAGAATGAAGGCCCACTCATTCCCATTCACCTTCCCTCCTTCCTCTCTATTGCAAAAGCTTTTTCTTCTACCTTTCCTTTCCCTATCTCCAAGTACATTCCTTTTTCACCAATTGACTCCATTTTTAAAATATATTCTGCCTTCATATTCAGCTCCCCTGTGCCTTGTCTTAATATCCTCCTCCTAACTGCTCTATTAATTGAAATGGTTCATGAGTTATCAGCATCATCTTATGCAGGAATACAAGCAGTTCAACATCATTAAAATACTCATAATTTACCCTTTTCTTCCACCATCTTCATGCTTCACCTGAACTGAACTTCCCCTATTTCATTGAATATCCATCTTTTCTTCTAGAAGAGAATAGTCAGTTTTGCTGGGTAGTTGATTCTTGGTTGCATTCCAAGCTGTTTTGCCTTCCAGAATATCATATTCCAAACCTTCCAAGACCTTAATGTAGATGCTGCTAAACCCTGTGTAATACTGATTGCAGCACCATGATATTTGAATTGTTTCTTTTTTGCCTGCTTGTAATATTTTCTCTTTGACTTGGGAGTTCTGGTATTTGAATAATATTCCTGGGAGTTTTTTTTGATGATTTATTAGGGTTTATTTTATGTCCTGGTACTTTGCTAAATTTGTTAATTGTTTCAAATAATTTTTAAGATGATTTTCTTGCCTTCTCTAGGTATACCATCAAATATATGCATATTTCATTAAACATCCATCTTTTTCCCCGACAGTATATGTTGAATTTTTGCAGGGTACTACATTCTGGCCTGTAATCTCAGATCCTTAACTCTGTGAAATATGCTATTCCAGTTCTCCATATTCTTCAGATAGGTCCTGTGTAAATCTGATTGAATTGTTTTCTGTTTGTTGCTTGCAATATTCTCTGTTTTATTTAAGAATTCTGGACTTTGGCTATTACAGGCTTTGCAGTTTTTATCCTGGGGTCTCCTTATGGAGGGGTTCTGTGGATTCTTTCAATGGTAATATTATTGTCTTATTAAAGGAGATTTGGACAATTTTCCGATATAATTTCCTACATGATATTTTCCAGGTTCTTTTCATGATCTAGGTTTCATAGATTGTCTCTCCTGGATTTATTTTTCAGGTCATTCCTTTCCCCTAAAAGGGACTTTACATTTTCTTCAACTTTTTTAGCCTTTTTATTTTGTTTAAAGGAATCTTGTAGTCTTAAAGATTCATTGGTTTCCATTTGTTCAAATCTAACTTTTAGGATTTTTTTTTTTTTTTTCAGTTCACTTCCATATTTCCTTTTTCCAGTTGGTTACATTTGCTTTTAATAGAATTGATTTCTTTGGACAATTTTTCATAAAGTTCCTGCATGACTTTCATTTTTTTTTCCATTTTTCTTCTTCCTCTCTTCTTTGATTTTTAAATTCTTTTTTGAGCTCTTTGATGAGCTTTTGAATTTGAATCCCATTTATAGACTGCTTTGATACTTCCCCTAGGAATTGTTTTTTCACTGCTTTCTTCTTCAGACTGGCATTGCTGTCATCTTTATCTGTGAAGTACTTTTCTATAGTGATCCCTCTTTTAGTTTTTTTGTTCCTCTTTGATGTTTTATTTCCTCTTCTATTAATCTAAACAAATATTCATCCATTTCACTCAGGTTATCCAATTTATTGGTATACAATTTGTCAAAGTAGTTCTGAATTGTCTATTTAATTTCCTCCTCCTTAGTAATTAGTTCACCCTTTTCATTTTCTTTTTTTATTTATTTTTATTCTCATTGTGTACAAATGTTTTTTACATTAATAAAATATTCTTGTTTACAAATAAACAAACTACCCCTCCCCCCATGAATATAGATAGACTTGCTTGGGCAAAAAAAGTAAAGGGAAGAGAAAAAAAATTAAAATTAAAAAATAATAGTAGTAATTGTAGTTATGGCCAGGTGGCCCAATGGACGAAGAACCAGCCCTGGAGCCACGAGCACCCAAGTCCATATCCAGCCTCGTAAACCCAATAATCACCCAGCCATGTGACATGCAAGCCACTGCCCTGCAAAAACCAAAAAGAAGAAGGAAAAAAAAAGACCCAAAATAAAATAAAATAGTAATAATAGTAGGGGTGGCTGGGTGGCAGACAGAGCATTGGCCCTTGAGCCAGGAGCACCTGGGGTTGAATCCAGCCCCAGACATTCAAAGATCACCCTGCTATGTGACCCCAGGCAGGCCACCCAGCCCCACTTGCCCTGCACCCTCCCCCAAATAATAATAACAAAAAATGTGCTTCACTCTTTGTTCCAACACCAACAACTCTGTCATGGGTGGATCACATTCTTTATGATAAGTCCATCACAAAAGTTACTTCCATATTTTTCCAACATTGCCATTGCTGATCGCAAATCTCTCCTTTCTTATTTCTCCACTACCATGTACTATATTTTCTCTCTCCTTTCACTCTGACTCTGCTGTAGGGTTGCTGAGTGGCGCAGCAGACAGATTCCTGTTCCTGGGGCCAAGAAGCCCTGAGCCCCCATACCACCCCTTAGGCCCAGAATCCACCTGGCCCTATGGTCCTAGGCAGGCCATCCAATCCCCCTTGCAAGCAGTAAAAAAGAAAATGTGTTGTATCTGACCACTCTCTCTCCCCTCATGGTCCATCCTCTCCTCCATCACTCACATCCCCCCCCCTTCCCCCCTGTCCCCCCCCCTCTCTCCTTCTTACTCCAGATGCCTATACCTCATTGAGTATATTTGCTGTTTCCTCTCCTAGCCATCTCTGATGAGAGCAAAGGTTCCCTCATTCCCTCTTGCCTCCCCGCCTTCCATATCATTACAATAGCTCATTGTAATAAAAAAAGTCTTATTATGTGAAATATCTTGGACTATTCCCCCTCTCCTTTTTCTTTCTCCCATTCCATTTCCCTTTTCCTACTGACTCCATTTTTACACCATATTTTATCTTCAAATTCAGCTTTCTCCTGTGCTTCAACTATAAAAGCTCCCTCTACCTGCTAGATTAACTGAGAAGGTTCATATGAGTATTATCAGTGCCATTTTTCTATGCAGGAACACGTGCAGTTCATACTCATTAAGTCCCTCATATTTCCTCCCTCTCCTCCAATCTCCATGCTTCACCTGAGTCCTGTATCTGAAGATCAAACCTTCTGTTCAGCTCTGGCCATTCCAACAGGAACCTTTGAAATTCCCCTGGTTCATTGAAAATCCATCTTTTTCCCTGGAAGAGGACATTCAGCCTTGCTGGGTAGTTCATTCTTAGCTGCATTCTAAGCTCTTTTGCCTTCAGGTATATTGTATTCCAAGCCCTAGGAGCTTCCAATGTAGTTGCTGCTAAGTCCTGAGTGATCCTGACTGCAGCTCCACGATATTTGGACTGTGTCCTTCTGGCTGCTTGTAATATTTTCTCTTTGACTTGGGAGTTCTGGAGCATGGCTATAATATTCCTGGGGGTTGGTTTTCTGGGATCTCTTTCTCCGTGGGATCTGTGGATTCTCTCCATTTCTATTTTGCCCTGTGCTTCTAGAATATCAGGGAAATTTTCCTGTAGTAATTCTTGAAAATGATGTCAAGGCGCTTTTCCTGATCATGACTTTCAGGTATTCCAATAATTTTTAAATTTTCTTTCCTAAGGCTGTTTTCCATATCAGTTGTTTTTTCAATGAGATATTTCACATTTTCTTCTAATTTTTCATTTTTTTTTGGTTTTGAAGTATTGATTCCTGATTTCTGGTAAATTCATCAATTTCCCTGAATTCTATTCTTTGTCTGAAGGATTTATTCTCCTCAGAGAGTTTTCTTATCTCTTTTTCCATCTGGCCAATTTTGCTTTTTAAAGCATTCTTCTCCTCAATAACTTTTTGAGCTGTTTTATCCATTTGACCTAAGCTGGTTTTTAGCATGCTATTTTCTTCAGCATTTTTTTGGATTTCCTTGACTAAGCTGCTGACTTCATTTTCATGTTTTTCCTGCATCTCTCTCCTTTCTTTTCCCAGTTTTTCTTCCAACTCCCTCATTTGATTTTCAAAGTCTTTTTTGAGCTCTGTCATAGCCTGAGCCCAATTTCTGTTTTTCTTGGAGTCTTTAGATGTAGGAGCTTGTGCTTCCTTATCTTCAGACTGAGTATTTTGATCCTTCTTGGGCTCATTTGCAAAATATTTCTCAATGATCTTCCTCTTGTTTCTTTGCTTGCTCATTTTCCCAGCCTAAGCCTGTTTTTTGGGGGTGCTTCCTGAGCTTTTGGGACACTCCCATAAGGGTCTCAGTGTGTGAGGCTCTGTCCTCCCTCCTGGTCTGTGAATAAGCGCCCCCCTCTGCCACAGGGCCGAGGTGGGGGGGCCCTGTTGTTTTATGGGGGGCCTAGATTGGGATCAGGATCTGAATGTGGTCAGAGTCCCAGAGTCCTGTTCCAGGGGCAGAGGACAGAGCTCTGCAGTCTCTCTCTCTTCACTCCCCTCCCTCAGCTCAATGGGCTCATGCCCTGGGGGCTCCTGCTTACCTGCTCAGCCTGCATCTGTTTCAGGATCTGGGTTGCTGAAAGACCAAGCTGCTGGCTGTGTGCCCTGAGGGCTGGGTTCCATGTGCTCTCTCTGGCAGAGGTCCCACGTTGTTCCCCCACTTTGTGCCCGCTGCTCCCCAGGGTGCAGCTCAGGAGACTCCCCCACTGCTGTGAGCCATGGCTCCCAGCACCCTGGGGCTGCCTCCGGGAGGCTGAAGTTCTTTCGCTCTGGCGGGCCACCCCTCTGGCGGGCAGACCCTTCAAACCCCAGGGAGCAGAACCTTTCTGCTCTTTTCCAGGTTACCTTGAGTAGGAGAACTGCCTCACTGGTTCCCTTTGTGGGTTCTGTCTCTCAAAAGTTTAGTTAGAACCCTTAGCTTATGAGTTTTTATCAGAGAGCTCCTAAGACTTGATCCTTTCATGTTGCCATCTTGGCCCCACCCCCCCTTTCATTTTCAATACTGTAGAATGATACTTATAACTTTTGAGAACTCTGTCTTTTTTTGAGGGAGTACACTTGAACAGAAGGTATGGATATAAGATGATTTTGACTGAATAAATTTTTAAAAATAAGACA
Organism: Macrotis lagotis; assembly: GCF_037893015.1. Taxonomy (NCBI): domain Eukaryota; kingdom Metazoa; phylum Chordata; class Mammalia; order Peramelemorphia; family Peramelidae; genus Macrotis; species Macrotis lagotis. The sequence goes on from NC_133665.1 coordinate 76,937,828, forward strand.
TTAAAAAGGGATTTTATTCAGAAGCAAAACAATGGTGAGGATTAGAATGAAAGGAGATATAAAGTAAAATTTCAGGCTAAATAGGATAGAAGTAATCAAGAGTTAGTTATAACTATGAATGTTATTGGAATGAACTCTCCAATTAAAAAAAAAGATAGTAGAGTTTCTTAAAATGAGAATCCTATAAAATGTTATTTACAAAATACATATTTGAAGCAGAGAGATACACATGGATTAAATATAAAAGGCTGGAGCAGAATATATTCCCAGGAGTAACAATCCTTATCTCAGGCAAAGCAACATCAAAAGTAGATTTCATTAAAAAGGATAAGGGGACACTTACAGAATGGAGCCAAGATGATGACATTAAACTAATCTGCTCAGCATTTCCCTATCAAAGATAAATGTAGTCTCTACTCTGACATTCACACTACAGATCCCACGAAGAAAAAGAGAAGATTCAAAGACATTGTGGAGGATCCTCTGTGAATGTCTGTCTCTTTGGGGGGAAAAGTGGAAGTAAAGTCCAGGAGGCAGGAGAGAGGGACCAGCAAGAGTCTCTCTGTCACAGTGCAATCCAGGTCCCAACAGATTAACAACAGCAGTGCTTCCATCAGGTAGACAGCAAGTCAACAGGGAGGAACCCAATGCCAAACAAAATCAGAACCCTGAGAGCACCAGAGTAAAAGACTGGACTGGGTCACAAATAAACCACTGTTAAGTCAGAGCCTGGACTTAAAGGAGGGAAAAAAAAAAAGTATAACCTCTGCACAAGAAAGGCCTGGCCTGCATAGGCAACAATCTTGGCCAACAACAAGCCAAGGATCAGACCCTGGTCCCAGAAAAAAAAAAAAAAAAGCTTGAATCTATAGTCATTTCTTATTAAAAATAGTAGAAAATTTAGGAATAAATAGATTTTTTTCTTAAAATAATAAGTACTATCTATCTAAAACATCAGCAAATATTAAACAAATTGAAATTAACTTGGAACATTTCCAAGAAATTAGAGGGTGAAGCAAAAGATGCCCATTTTCACCATTACTATTCAATATAGTATTAAAAATGCTAGCTTTAGCAATAAGAGAAGAAAAAAACTAATTGAAGGAATCATAATTGGCAATGAGGAAGCAAAGCTTTCACCCTTTGCAGATGATATGATGGTATACCTAGAAAACTGAGAAAATCATATAAAAAACTCCCTGGCCTCAGACACTTCATAATTACCTAGCTGTGTGGCTTTGGACAAGCCACTTAACCCCATTGCCTTGCAAAAAAAATAAAAAAAAACTCCCTGAAGCAATCAACAAATTCAGCCCAGTAGCAGAATACAAAATAAACACACATGAATCATCAATATTTCAATATATGAGCAAGAAAGGACAAGAGAACAACAGAAATTCCATTTAAAATAACTATAAACAGCATTTAGTTCTTGGGAATCTGTCTCCCGAGACAAAACCCATATGAAGGCAGTTATGAAGCACTTCTCACCCAAATGAAGTTAGATCTAAATAATTGGGAAAATGTCATTTTTCTCATGGTTAAGTCAAGCTAATATAATAAAAAATGACAATTCTACCAAAATTAAATTACTTATTTAGTGCCATGCAATCAAACTACCTGAAAACTATTTTACCAAGGTAGAAAAAATAGTAACAAAATTCATCTGGAGCAACAAAATGTAAAGAATAACCGGCGAACTGATGAAAAAAAATGTAAAAGAAGGCAGCCTTGCTCTATCAGATATAAAACTAAACTACATAAAGTGGCAGTCATGAAAATTTCCTGGTACTGTTTAAGAAATAGAGTAATGGATCAGTGAGTTAGTATAGATTCAAAAGACACGACTGCAACATCCTACTATTTGACAATTTCAAAGACATCAGCTTCTGGGATAAGAACACTCTATTTGAGGAAAATTGTGGAGTTGTGAACAGATCCATCCTTTTTTGGAGAGCAACATGGAACTATGCCCAAAGAGCAATAAAACTGTTCATTCCCTTTGACCCAGCAATTCTAATTCTAGACCTATATCCAGAAGAAATCATAAAAAAAAAAATGGGAAAAGTTCAATGTTTCTAAATATTCATAACAACCTTTTGCAGTGGCAAAGAATTATTTTCTTCCATTATTATTTTTTATTTCCTTTTCCATTTGGTAAATTTTATTTTCAAAGGAGTTACTATGGTTTTTTCCCCCATTTATCAGATTTATATTTTGGAAGAAATTATTTTCTTTAGTCAATTTTTGTGCTTTATTTTGCAAGATGTTGAATTTCTCTTGCATTTCTTTCCCCATTTTTTTCTACTTGATTTTTCAAATAATTTTCGAGCTCTTCCAAGTAGTCTTTTTGGGCTGTAGACCATTTATAATTCTCTTCAGCTTCATATATAGTAATTTTTCTTTCATACTCTTCTGAGATGGTGTTTTGTCTGTCTTTCCCAGCAAAGTAACTTTCTATAGACACAGTTTTTCTCTGACTTTTCTTACATAGTTTTCTTGGGTGAGGGACTTGCTAGCAGAATTTTTTATGGAGTACTAAAGAGGTTTGCTCACTTGACTGGGCTGTCCACATTGAGACTACCAACAGCTTGCTCTCTGGGTTGAGGCCTTCTGTGTTGTAAAGGCTAGCAGCTTGCTGTCTGGGCTGGAGTGTCCAACCCAATTGAACTGATATAATGGGGTCTTGGACATCTGTGTTGGAACCCTCCCATATGTCCTGCTGTACCATTGATGTATTGATTCAGGGTTCTAGGGACCTCCACTCCATATTTTTCCTGTAACCAAGAACCTCCAGCTGCCACCTGCGCACCCCTCATGCTGGTTTCAGTTCTCTGCCTTAGTCATACTCAACTCCATATGAGACTGACCTTTCTGGAAAATACTTCACTCTGGTCTTTTGTGAATTTTGTAACTCCAAAATCTGTTTAGAGACTTGACTAATATTGTATCCAAGGGAAACCATTGAGAGCTTAAGAAATTTCCTGACTTCTCTCCACATCTTGACTCTGCTCTTTTCACTGAGCTTTTGTAATATATTTTTTCTATTTGACCAATTCCATATTTAAAGTTTTTTCTTCAGTGAATGTTTATGCCCCTTTTTGCATTTGAAGAATTCTGTTTTATAAACAATTCTTCTGCTTTTTGGCTTTTTTAGACCTCTTTTACTATTTGACCTAGTCTATTTTTAAGGTGCTACTATTTTTCTTCATCATTTAATTTAATTAATTTCCCAAATCCTTTTTGACACTTCCATGGCCTAAGACCAATTCATGTTTTCCTTGGAGGCTTTGAATGCAGCAGCTTTGATTTTGTTACATTCTATGTGTTTCAAGCTTCTTTGTCACCATAATAATTATCTAAGGTCAGATTTATTTTCTCTCTCTTTTTTGTTTTTTTGCAAGGCAATGGAGTTAAGTGGCTTGCCCAAGGCCACACAGCTAGGTAATTATTACATTTTTTAAAAAGATTTTATTTATTTTGAGTTTTACCCCCCACAGAAGGCAATTTGTCAGTCATTACATTGTTCCTATGGTATACAATGATCCAAATTGAGTGTGATGAGAGAGAAATCATAGCCTTAAGGAAAAAACATAAAGTATAAGAGATAGCAAGAACAGACAATAAGATATCATTTTTTCCCTAAATTTAAGGTAATAGTCCTTGGTCTTTGTTCAAACTCCACAGATCATTCTCTGGATACAGATGGTATTCTCCATTGTAAACAGCCCCAAATTGTCCCTGATTGTTGCACTGATGGAAGGAGTGAATCCATCAAGGTTGATCTTTGCCCCCATGTTGCTGTTAGGATGTACAGTGTTTTTATGGTTCTGCTCATCTCACTGAGCATCAGTTCATGCAAATCCCTCCAGGCTTCCCTGAAATCCCATCCCTCCTGGTTTTTAATAGAACAATAGTGTTCCATGACATACATATACCACAGTTTGCTAAGCCAATCCCCAATTGAAAGACATTTCATTGATTTCTAATTCTTTGCCACCACAAACAGGGCTGCTATGAATATTTTTGTACAAGTGATGTTTTTATGTTTTTTCATCATCTCTTCAGGGTATAGACCCAGTAATGGTATTGCTGGATCAAAGGGTATGCACATTTTTGTTGCCCTTTGGGTGTAGTTGCAAATTTCTCTCCGGAAAGGTTGGATGAGTTCACAGCTCTACCAACAGTGTAATAGTGTCCCAGATTTCCCACAACCCTTCCAAAAAATGATCATTATCCTTTCTGTTCATAATGGCCAGACTGAGAGGTGTGAGGTGGTACCTTAGAGTATTTCTCTAATAAGTAATTATTTAGAGCAATTTTTCATATGACTATGAACTGCTTTGATCTCCTCACCTGTAAATTGCCTTTGCATATCCTTTAAACATTTGTCAGTTGGGGAATGGCTTTTGTTTAAAAAAATGTGACTCAGTTCTCTGTATATTTTAGAAAGGAGTCCTTTGTCAGAAACATTAGTTGTAAAGATTGCTTCCCAGTTTACTGCATTTCTTTTGATCTTGGTTATAGTGGTTTTGTCTGTGCAAAAGCTTTTTAATTTAATGTAATCAAAATCTTCTAATTTGTTTTTAGCGATGTTCTCCATCTCTTCCTTAGTCATAAACTGCTTCCCTCTCCATAGATGTGACAGGTAAACTAGTCCTTGATCTTTTAATTTGCTTATAGTATTGGTTTTTTTTTTGTCTCAATCCTGTATCCATTTGGATCTTATCTTGGTATGGGGTGTGAGGTGCTGCTCTAATCTGTGTCTTCCATACTAATTTCCAATTTTCCCAGCATTTTTTATCAAAGAGAGAATTTTTATCCCAACAGCTGGACTCTTTGGGTTTATCAGACAGGAGATTACTATAATTGTTACCTGCTATTGCACCTAGTCTATTCCACTGATCCACCACTTTATTAGCCAATACCAGACAGTTTTGATGACTGATGCTTTATAATATAATTTTAGATCAGGTAGGGCTAAACCCCCTTCTTTTATAATTTTTCATTAAATTCCTGGAAATTCTTGACTTTTTCTATTTCTCCATATGAATTTACTTACAACTTTTTCTGACTCTTTAAAGTAATTTTTTTTGGAATTTTGATTGGTAAGGCACTAAATAGGTAGTTTAGTTTTGCTAGAATTGTCATTTAGCTAGGTAATTATTAAGTGTCGGAGGTCAGATTTGAACTCAGATCCTATTGACTCTAGGGCTGTGCTCTATCTGCTTCGTCACCTAGCTGCCCCTTTTTTTTAATTACTAATTTTCCTAGTTTATGACTTGATTTTAACTCCTTTAAAGTAGAACTTTGCTTCTAAGGTGGAGGATACATGGCCTCAAGTTTCCTATGAGCATTGCAGTTATTTTCAGGTATACTTCTTGAGACCTGTAAGCTTTCAGTTCTTCCATGTAGTATGATCTTTTACTCTTTTTGTCTGTATTCTGGTCTGTGGGTCACCATAAGAACTCTTTTCTGCCCTGGAATTCTGAGGATACTACCCTTTCCACTACAATGGTGTGCTACTCCTCCTCATCCTGGGACTACAATTCAGATATGAGTATGAACAAAGCAACAGAATACTGCTTCAGTGATATCAAGAGACCCCTTTAATCTGTTGCACCTTTTGTTGAATCTCCTGTGGACTGAGAGCTCTGGAAGCAGCTGGTGCTGCCAATGTTGATTCAGTGGTTCCATAGGCCTCGACTGGTCTATACTTCTCTTTCTTCCTGGTGCAACAAACCTTTCCTGCTGATTTTCTATGTTGTCTTGGACTGGAAAATTATTTGATCCCATTTTTATGGGTTCTGTTACACTAAAATTTGCTTAGAGTTATTATTTAAAGATTTTTGGAGGAATTTGGGGTAGAACTCAGATGAATTCCTGCCTTTACTTCATTATCTAGTCCAATAATTTAAAAATTATTTCTCTTTGTCCTATTTTTCAAGTCAGTTGTTTTTCTAATGAAATATTTCACATCTTTTTGTATTTTTCCCATTGTTTTGACTTTGTTTTATTGATTCTTGTTATCTCATGGTGTCATTAGGACCATTTCTCCAAGTCTAATTACTATGGAATGATTTTCATCAGTGAGTCTTTTTAAAATATTTTGCCTTTAATTTGATCAAATCTGCTTTTAAATGAGTTCTTTTCTAGCACTGAAAATTGATGCTTCTTTTACCATTAATACAATTCTAATTCTTAATACATTTCTTAAATACCCTTTGTGTTTCTTTTATCAATATATTCTTTTTATAAAATTTCCCTCAAATACTGCTTTATTTTTGCAGTATTTCTCTCTATTTGATTTTTTAATTTTATTTTTCCTTGCTTACAACAAAGACAAGTTTCAGCATTTACTTCTGTTTCTTTTCTTTTCTTTTAGCAAGGCAATGGGAATTAAGTGTCTTGCCTAAAATCACACAGCTAGGCAATTATTAATTATCCGATGCCACATTTAAACTCAGGTCTTCCTGACTTCAAGATCAGTGCTCTATCCACTGTACCATGTAGTTGCCCATCAGCATTCACTTCTAAAACCTTGAATTCCAGACTCTCTCCCTTCCTCTTACCCCACTTCCCTCATTGATAAAGGAAGTCATTGGATATAGGTTAAAATATGTAGTAATGAAAAAACATTACCACAATAATCATTTTGTAAAACTAAACATAACCCCCCTCCCCAATGTTAAAAAAAAATAAAGTAAAAAAATATGCTTTAATCTGTATTCAGACAACATCAGTTTTGTCTTTGGAATGGATAGCATTCTCCATCAGAGGTCTTTCAGAGTTCCCCTGTTTCACAGAAGTGTTGAGAAAAGGCAAATCATTCATAGCTGATGATCCTACAACATTGCTATTACTTTGAACACAGTACATTTCTGATTGCGTTTGCTCATGTAAGCTTTTTTATTTAACTGAGAGCATACTGGTGATCACTTCCCATAACAGAATAACATTTTAACTTAATCCCATACCTTAATTTGTCTAGCCATTCCCTAACTGATGGACATACTCTCAATTTCCATTTCCCTGACACCAGAAAAGAGTTACTACAAGCATCACTATACATATAGGTCCTTCTTCTTTTTCATCTCTTCTGGAATATGCATTCCCTGGTCAAAGGATCCTTCAGCACTTTGGTCATATTTACAAACTATTCTACAGAATTGTTGAATCCTTTTACAACTTCTCCAACAGTGCATTAGTGTCTTATTTTCCTTACATTCCCTCCAAAGACTGTCACTTTCTCCTCCTGTTCTATTAGCCAATTCAATAGATATAAGGTAGTATCTCAGAATTGTTCCACCCTGCATTTCTCCTGGCAATAGTGACTTAGGACATTTTAAAGAATTGTTTAAGTAGATAACATTGATAACCTCTTCTGAAAACTGTTCATAACTTTCGATCATTTATTAATTTATTTTTCATGAATTTAACTTGGTTCTCTGTTTGAGAAATGAGGTCTTTTGTTTCAATATTTGTTTAAATAGTTTTTCCCACATTTGCTATTGCTAATTGTATTTCCCTCCATCCTATTCCCCCAACCTCCAATTATTCTATTATCTTTCTCCTTTCACCCATTCCTCCTCAAAAGTATTGTGCATCTGACTACCTCCTCTCACAATCTTCCATCCCTTCTGTCACCTCCCCCTGTCCCATTTCTCCTCTCCCTTTACTTTCCTACTTCCCACTAGAGTAAGTAAAATTCTTATTCTCCATTTAGTGTGTATATTATTCCCTTCCCAAGTCAATTCTGATGAGAGTAGGGCTCACTCACTCCTTCTCAACTCCCCCCTTTTCCACTTCACTGAAAAAGCTTTTTCTTGCTGTTTTTTATGTGAAAAAATTTTATCCATTTTACATCTCCCTTTCCCATTCTACATTCATATCTTATGCATTAACCCCATTTTAAAAATATATTCTCCCTTCAAATTCAATTTCCACTTGTGCCTTGTCTTTATATACTCCTTCTAACTAACCTAATAAATGAGAAAGATTGTGTAAATTATGAGTATCATCTTCCCATGAAGGATTATAAACAGTTCAACAACATATAATCCCTCATGATTTGGTTTTTCTGTTTATCTTTTTATACTTCCTTTGAGTCTTGTATTTGAAGGTCAAATTTTCTATTCAGCTCTGGTCATTTCATCAGGAATATTTGAAAGTCCCCTATTTCATTGAATAGTTCAGTTTTGCTGAGTAGTTGATTCTTGGTTGTAATCCAAGTTCTTTTGCCTTCTGGAATATTATATTCCAAGTCATATGATTCCTTAATGTAGAAACTGATAAATCTTGTGTTATTCTGACTGGGACTCCAAGATATTTGAATTGTTTCTATCTGGTGCTTCTAATATTCTCTCTTTAATTTGGGAGTGATGAAATTTGGCTGTAATATTCCTGGCAGTTTTCATTTTGTGATGCTTTTTTTTTTTTAGGCTTTTTGCAAGGCAAATGGGATTAAATGGCTTGCCCAAGGTCACACAGCTAGGTAATTATGGTCTGAAACTGGATTTGAAGTCAGGTACACCTGACTCTAGAGCCAGTGCTCTATCCACCGTGCCACCTAGCCACCCCCTATTTTGTGATCTCTTTCATGAGATAATCAATGGATCTTCCAATTTTTATTTTATCCTCTTTTTCTAGAATATCAGGGCAGTTTTCTTGAAAAATGTTGTTTAGATTGTTTTGGTCATGGTTGTCAAGTAATCCAGTAATTTTTAAATTTTATCTTTTGGATCTGTTTTTCAGGTTAGTTGTTTTTCCAGTCATATACTTCATATTTTCTTCTAGTTTTTCATTCTTTTGGTTTTGTTTTATTGTTTCTTGATTTCTCACAAAGTCATTAGCTTCCCTTTGCTTCATTCTAGACTTTAAGGAATTATTTTCTTCAGTGAACTTTTGCATCTTCTTTTCCATCTGGCTAACTTGTCTTTTTAAGGCATTTTTCTTCTCATTGGTCTTTTCCCCTTTGACCCAGTCTGCTTTTTTTTTTAGTATCTCCACCAAACTGTTTACTTGGTTTTCATGATTTTCCCAGATTCCTCTCATTTCTCTTTCAAATTTTTCCTTTAAATCTCTTACTTGATTTTCAGAATGCTTCCATAGTCTAAGACCTATTAATATTTTTCTTTGGATCCAGAAACTTGGCTTTGTTGTCCACTTTCGAGTGTATGTTTTGATCTTCCTTAAGACCATAGTTACTATTTATAGTCATATTTTTTCCCTTCTCTTACATCATTTCCCTAGCCTATCATTTAATGTTAACTCTTTCTTAAGATATGACTCTGCTTCTAATGTGAAGGAAACACTGTCCCAAGCATCTGAGGGTTTTTGCAACTGTTTTTCAGAGATACTTCCAGGGACTTGCAAATTCTTCTTAGGACTACTGTTTTGGTCTGTACTCTGCTATGCGGGTGTCCATAAGCACTCTTTCTGCCCTGGAACTGTGAAGTGGGTCCCTGCTGTACTGAAAAAGTAAATTCTGTTGTGCTTCTATTCTTCTTTCAGGGTCTGGGGTCCCAGACTGCAACTGAGATCTGAATAAAAGCAAAACAGCAGAGACATGCTTCAGGGAAAACAAAGAGAACAGTGCAACCTCATTCCAACTCGCTTACCATATGTTGGCTGAGAGGTCTGGAAGTAGCTGCCATAGCAGATTCAGTGACTCCCTAGGCCAATTCCTGGTCTGCTGAGGGCTGGACTAGACTCCAATCTCACCCCAGTGTGGCAGAGTTTTCCTGCTGACTTTCCAAGTTGTCCTTGGCAATTCCTGAGTGGAGAGCTCTGGAAAGCACCACCACTGCCCCTGATCTAGCTGTCAGGCTTCCTTTTCCTGAATGGCTGGAGCCAGCTCACTCCATTGTGGTTCATGCTACTTTGCATTCCTCCTTCATCTTGGTTCAGTAGGTCCTTCACGCTGTTTTTCCATGTTGTCAGGTTGGAAGATTATTTCACTCAGTGTTTTTATGGGTTCTGACACTCCAGAATTTGGTTCAAATCATTATTTAATAGTATTTATAGTGGTGCCGGGGAGAGCTCAAGATATACCTTACCTTTACTCATCCATTTTGGCTCTTCTCCTTTCTCTTATTTTATTTTTAATTTTTTTTGTTCTTTTGTTTTTTGCAAGGCAATGTAGTTATGTGACCTCCCCAATGTCACACAGGTAATTAATAAGGGTCTGAGACTGGATTTGAATTCAAGTACTCTGATTCCAGGGCTGGTGCTCAATCTATTGCACCACTAAGTTGCCCCTCTGATTTAAAAAAAAAACAACACACTTTTTAATTCTTTACACTTTAATTCTTCCAAGAATTATTGTTGAGCTTATGTACAACTTACCTTTCTCTTTGAGATTTTATTTATAGCTGTTATTACATTGTCTTCTGAGATTTTTTTTTTCCTTCTTGATCTTCCTTTTCACTATAGCAGGAGCTCAGGCTCCTTTTTTTGTTGTTATTATTTGCTCATTTTTCTTGACTGTTTCTGATCTCTAATTTTATGCTAACATCAGACTCTGCTTCCAGACTGGAGAGAACATTGTCTCAAGTTTCAGAAGACAAATTTTTATTTTTGTTTTTTTTTTTGTTATGTTTTGTTTTGTTTTGTTCTGCTGCTGTCAAAGTTAATTCTAGTTATCTGTAAGTTTTTAGTTATTTCATTATGGTATGATTCAAGAATAGATTTGGTTACTGCACTCCTGTCTCGTCCTCTGGTTTTTCACCAGGAAAAGACCTTGCTTCCTTATAACCACAAATGCCAGTATTCATCTTGGCTATGGAACTGTGATCAAGGTCTGTACTCTCCTTCAACAGCAAATGCTAGTCCTTCTTTCATTTTGGGATTACATTATGAAGCTGATTATGATTGATCCAAAAAGTCCTGTACTTAGTGCCAGGAATCATTCCCCTGCTACCACTGTCTGAATAGTTTTTTAACCTCTCCATCTTCAATCTGAGAATTCCCAGGAGTTCTCCTGATCTTATAATTGCCTATATGACATACTACTGGGGATGTTACTTTTTTACACTCCTGTCCAGTTACAACTCTGGTGTCCTGACCTCCAAAAGGTGCCTTGGACAGGAAAAATCTCACTCTGACTTTTTTGTTAGTTCTGCCACTCCAGAGTTCAATTTGAGGCATTGTTGCAAAGTCAGGAGGAGATTGTAGGGAAAGTTCAAATGTTTTGCTGCCTTTTCACTATCATGGCTATGCCCTTGAACTTCTATTAGTGTTTTCTGAGAAACTGGTAAAAAACAGATATATTAAAGGAAAGGATGTAAACAAAAGTCTTAAGTTTCAAAAAGAAGTTCAAAGGAGCTTTCTTTTATCATTTCAAATGGTCCTCTTCAAATTTTCTTAGATTTTTTTCATTTCTGGAAGTCTACTTATCAAGGATCATAGTCTATGTTACATTATACATACCATTTCTCCCTTAATAGAAGATAAACTCCTTATGTCTAGAGTCATAACCATTGATTAAGAGATTGTTTATCTTCCTGTCTTTTTCCCCCCTGGGTCAGTCCTTTGTATCTAGTATTATTCATAGCTAACACCTTAACTATAGTCTTGATATGAGATTATTATTCATTTAGATCACCTAATTCAGATGTGTATGCTAATAAAGGTGCTATGAAAAAATAATTAAATATAAAATGTGTATATGCTTATAAAAACAAGCATTTGCCCACTCATGCTTATACATGTGTATTTACATGCATACACATGAGTATTGTGTGTGTGTCTATAAACACACATGTAGACATGCACACACAAATATACACCTCCTATGTGTGTGCATCTATATATAGAGAGGGACAGAGGTAGAAAAATAGAAACAGAGAGAGAAATAGAGTGGAAGAGACAGAGGTGTCCCCCGAATATATCAAGCATGGATTCAAGTCCTGTCTCATTGCAGCAAGGTTATATTTAAGGGGTTAGATAATGTTTGCTCATGAAAAAGCAATTTAAACTATCTTTATAGAATGGAAACCACAATAGTGTATCTAACCAAAACATTCTTAATTTTGATTAGGCATGAAAAAATATTTATCTAATCATGTGTGTGTGTGTGTGTGTGTGTGTGTTTGTGTGTGTTTCTACTTCTCCCTGAAGGAGTCTATTTCATGAATGACAAACCACATTGCAATGTTTTTCATTTTCATAACTCTCAACAATGGGAAAACACATCACTTAAGGTTATATGAAAAAATATAATATAATGTGACAATTTAACATGAAAGGAAATTCATGACAAGTTTGGTCACTCATCAGCTGAGGGACAATGCCATGGTTCATCACCAATTCTAATTAATTTGAAGAGTCTGGCATAACTCTAAAATCAATGGAACATCTCCTCTTGGTGATACTTTCATTTATGTATTCAAATATCAAAAGTGACAGCTGATGGCATCAATATTTCTGTTTATATTGTTTATAATATTAGCATAATTAGCAGCAGCATTTATAATAAATAGGCCCAACATCAAATGGTGACATTTATGTCATTAAACATCAATTAGAGCATAATGTAACACTAGGCAAAACATGAAGAACTGCATATATAAGGGGGTTGTAAAATCAAACAGAAGTGTAAGCTTTCATTCTGCTAGTCCTTGTAATTTATATATATTTCAACAAGAGAGGAACACAGGGATGAATATATTACAATTCATTCCATGTTTTTGTATCCTATATACACTTATGGGAACAATGTGAATAAAAATTAAAAGGAAAATTTATTTCAGATTCTGTATAAATTTGCTGGGGCATCCCTTCAACAAGACTGACCCAGTTCTTAATTTTTTTCTTTTTTTTGATAAGGCAATGGGTTGAGTGACTTGCCCAAGGTCATACAGTTAGGGAATTATTATGTGTCTGAGGTCACATTTGAACTCAGGTCCTCCTGACTCCAGGGCCAGTGCTCTATCCACTGCACCACCTAGCTGCCCCAAGACTGACCTGCTTCTTAGGCAGAGTGGTATACTAGAAAGCACACTGGATTCAGATACAGAGGCCCTGGAATCAAATCTCAGTGCTTCAACTTCCTATTTATATGATTGTGGCATCTGACATTAAATCTCTAAATCAAAGTACCTTCATCTGGAAAATGAGTCATGGTCTAGACATTCTCTAATGTAATTCTTACCTCCAGACATAAAGTTAGGCTATGATTTAATAGATAAAAGGAAACTCAACCTGATTAAAAATTTATTTTCCTTCTTATACCCCAAGCCCCTCCCCTTCATAACCACATACATAACCTATGATACTGGAATTTCCATCATTAGCACTCTATTGGGTTATTAAATCATTCAATTTTCTAGGAATCCTTACTTAAAATGTGTGAAGATTATGTGGTCACTTCTTAGGGTGAGTTAATCGGTTTTCCTTTCTCTTTTGTTGTAAGGTCTCATTGGGAGTGGGGAAGTCTAAAGGTTGGTTTGTGGCACTGAAAACAATTTCAACTATTGTTCAAATTTGCATAGTATATCCATAGATCTGACTGCTTATTAGGTATCATTATGTAGATATTCTCTCTTACTTAAACATTCAGTTTTCCTTGGTGAACTCTCATTCCTGGATCTAACTTCCATAGACTAGCTTCCTCAGAGTGAGAAGGCAAAGTCAGAACTTGGCTGCTAAAAACCTAGGCAATAAAACTAAAGAAGCAAAAAGAGTGAATGACTCTCATTCCTGGATCTAATTTCCATAGACTAGCTTCCTCAGAATGAGAAGGCAAAGTCAGGACTTGGCTGCTAAAAACCTAGGCAAATAAAACTAAAGAAGCAAAAAGAGTGAATGATATATTATATTACCTCTCTGAGTTTATAATAAGATCTGTTATTTCTACGTTCCTTAATGTTTGCAAAGCACTTTCAAACATCTGTTTTTAAATTCATAAAAGCCTTATAAATGAAAAACATTTTCTTACAGTGCATCAAATAGTGGTTGGGATTCAAATAAAAAAGAAAATACAATCTGCACCATTAGAGGAGTGCATATTGCTATGAAAATCATATTGCTCAGTACAAATGGGTAGAGGTAGTGGAAGGCTCAGCTAGAGTTCCACTAGGGATTACTTCATGATGAATGTGGTCAGACAAATTGATGGCAATGACTATAGTATTCTTATATTGAAGTATGAAAAGTACCTAGTCTGATCACAACCCTTCAGCTTCACACAGCAGAACATGCCCAAATTTCTCCTACAGATCCATGAGAGTATTAATGCAAACTCATTGCATAATCCTTGACCCCCAGGCCCCCAAAACTCTATGAAGACTGGATTCATGTATAATTTTGCTGGGGAATCCCTTCAACAAGGTTAATCTAGATTATTCATATGCCTATTAATTTTTCATATTTAAATATTTCCCTTGATTTCTGAGGCATGCTGTGTAGAAAATGGTACTTTGGTCTAGAAAACTACTGCTCATTGAGTGAGAACACTGAGGAGTAGATCCAGAGCTCTTATTTAGGAACAATGATGGAGGTGATTTGTTTATGGTCTATACTATAGACTCTAAAGTTTGAGAACTGGAGGTAAGCATGTGAGTGGAATGAGGAAGAAAAGGATGAAGAAGGCAAGTAGGGCTGTGAAAGAGATAGTTAGGGAATAAAGGGAATAAAGGGAAGTATGTGGGGTTTTCCTAAGATAATGTTCAATAAAAGGCAGTCTGCTATCTCTTTGGTATTGGAGAGGGTCAGGGTGGAGTTTTTTTTCAAGGTGGCAAATCACTTGGAGAGGCTGTGGAGGTGATGGGTAATCAAGGAAGTGTTATTATCTACATTTTACCAAGGAGGAAAATGAGACTTTAAAAAATTCCATTGCTTTTCCATTGTTACATAAACTGATGCAGAATTTGAACCTCATAGGGTGCTTTAATTCTAACTAGAAACTAACTAGGAGTAGCCAATTAATATCATTAAGTCAAAAGCTATGGAGCAGGATAGTTCATCACATAGCCTTTCCTATCATTACTCCCACTAGGTTGCTTCCTAAGTCATCACTCAACTCCTAAATTCCAGTTAAGTATGTGAGAGAATGATGCCATTATAATGCATATCTAAAGCTATGTTTGATGTTTGTTGTCTGGAATGGGAAAGCCTTTTCAAAAGCAGGATATTTACATTTCAAATAGACTTCTTCTATCCTCTAGCTTTCTTCAGGCTTTTATAATTCAATCAGCTGGTTCTGAAGTGCTGATGTTGAAATGTGGGAGCCTCAAATTCTCAGATAATTCTCTCAATTCAGAAAGTTACTAAATTAAATCTGACCCTGGTCAGTACTGAAAGCACAGATTCTCTGATGGCTGCCCATGTGTAAAAAGAGGAGGATTGGTTTAGAATAGATTGATGTATATAACAAAAGAAAACATCAATTCCCTTAGCATTAAAAAAAAGAACCTTATTTTCTTACCAGGGTTTTGACTGAAAAGAGACATATTCCCCCTTCAATGGTAGAATGAATGTGTAATTATGTAAAGAAGTTTATTGAAAACCATTTTTTTTTCTTCTCAGTTATTCTGAGGAATAGGAAGCTTTCCAATTTGTGAGCTTCCATTAACCCACCTATAGCAAGTAGCACAACTAACTAACTTAAGTTCTACCTCTGACATATTCTATGCCATTAATCACTTCTCTGGATCTCATTCTATCAATCTGTAAAGTGAAAGAGTTAAACTAGCTGACTACTCAGTCCCTTTATGCACTAAAATCAGTGCTATGTTCAAAAAGAACTAGATTTAGAATCAGCAGACCTTGTTTCAAATTCTACCTCTGGTAGTGGAAAGTCATTTATTTAAACTCAGAGAAACAAGGTTTTAATTCTGACTTTACCCATTATATTTTGCTGAATTAATAGCATATCCCATTATAACAATGGTTACTGACTGGGTAACTTCAAATCAGGGGAAGACTCACATGCTTTGTGGAAATCTTAGCATAACTGATAAGGTTTAAAGGTCCTCACCTCCTGGAGAAGTCTGATATTTACCCCCATCCTGAGTTGAGGGCCACTCCCTTGATAGACAAAGCCTGTTAATGAAATTGTATAAAAAATACCTCTTCTGTGGGAACACAGGTTATTCTAACAGCCATGACTTCAGATCATTTTCAAATAACTGCTGCCTGGACACAATCTCAGGAGCTGGCATGCCGCCCTGAGAGATAAGGTGCGCTGGAGTCCTTGGGGGCTGGTCTTTCCACCCCACAGACCAAGGGCACAGGACACAGCTGTGTTTTACCACCTGCCCCCTAACATACCCCCTTATCCTGTAACACAAGTGCTATATGTAGATTGCTTGCACATCCCCCCATTTCCTCATTTTCTTTGTTCTGCCCTGGAAGACCTAACAGTATATATGTTAGAAGCTAAGCAGTAATAAATTTGAGCTTGAGGCATAAGGTAGTGTGGCTTGATTCCTTATTCTCAGCTCCCCTCCAGGAGGGCGGTCATCTCTGAAAGGGCCCCGAAGTGAAGCAAGCCACAACACTCTTCAAACTCCATTTTTGGAGTCCAGCTTTCTAGTCTGGTCCTAATGTAGGCCTGCAAGTCAGTTAACTTAGAGAAAAATTATTAAATATGCATGTAAATCTAAGACTGTTTCTTTTTCTTCTTTGAGACCAAACTCTTATAGTTCAACATCTGTACCTTGTACGGACAAATTTTTGGTGTTAACACATAAGTAATTTTTTTTAAGACCAAACTTGTGGAGATTGTCACTTTGTAAATGAATGTATGGAAAAACACTTAAAAATGCTACATACTTAGTATTTTACCAAGAATGGTAATAGACACCTTTAAGTGAGCAAATTCTTGCTCACATAGAACTTGTATTATAATAGGGGAAAGTTGAGATAAAGGTGAAAGGGGAGGCCAGTAAAAGTTGCTTTGGCAAATCATTCAGATAATGAGCTGAACCACATGGAAGTTGAATGACATGCTCTTTTGAGGAGTACTATCAATAGCTGTTCTTGAGCTAGAAAAGTGGAAGTGATGCAGAGAAAACTGGGCATGGGAGTGATGAGATCAGTTGAAGAAAAACTTTGTAAATCTTCTGTTCACATTATAAAGGGAATCTTCCTTTATCATCTAACTTAGGCCACACCTGAAGGCCTGTCCTTCAACTTGGATTGTATTGCTTTTCCAGGGCAGCCAGGAAGCACAGGTCCTGGAAGGCCACCCAAAAGAGACTCCTCCCCCAAAGGCAAAAATCTCCAATGAGGGATTTTGGTCATGCCAGGGTTGAGGCACTTGGGTCATGCCCAGGTAACCACCTCCCATGGATTCTGGGAGAGAAGTGGGAAGGTGGCCTCTTGGACCTTGGTCAACTGCTCTGTCCAAAATTTAATCAGCAATCCACATAGTCTTCTCTTAAAACTCTTTCTAACTTTTCTATCCCTTTCTTAATATGCTGTAACTTTAATAAACTTCTGTTTTCTTTCCAAAACCTGAATTCCCGAGTCTGAGTTGCGATTCCTCTCAGGGCAGAACTGAATGCAAGAAACAAATAAGTGGCTATAGAAGATAAATGCAAATAATACTGAATCAGATTGAAAAAGATGGTCAGAGTCAGGTTTTGTGGGAATTTCTCAGTGTGGACTCCATGACATCCTAGGGAGAATCTCATGCATTATGAGAATTGAAAGGGGTAGGACAATAAGGGAGGTTTAAAAAGTGAGAAGTCACACCAAAAAAAATTAATAACATACCAATTAAGAAAGTTTGATTGGTATGGTAGTAGATTCAATTCTTGGACTGTGGTTTTTTTTTCCCTCTCAATTACATGTAAAACAGTTTTAATATTTTTTTGAGTTTTAAACTTCTTTCTTCTCTCTCTTTGAAAAAGCAAGGAATTTGCTAAACATTTCATATGAGCAGTCATGCAAAATATTAGCCATGTTGCAAAAGAAAACAGACAATAAACTGAGGGAAAAATTTTTTAAAAAGTAAAACAAAAGCATGTTTTGATCTGCTTTCAGAAACTATCACTGTTTTCCTCTGGAGGTATGTAGCATTTTAAAACATAGGTTCTTTAGTATTGTACCATTGTGTTACTGGGAATAGTTTAGCCATTCACAGTAACTCATCATATGCTATTGCTTTCATTATACACAATGTACTCATAGTTCTATTGCATTCACTTTACTTCAGGTTCATATAAGATGTGCTAGGTTTTTCTGAGACAATCATGATTATCATTTCTTTATAGCATATTATTATTCCATTACAGTCATATAACAGAACTTGTTCAACCAGTCACCAATTGATGGACATTTCTTCTATTTCCAATTCTTTGCCACCACTAAAAAACTGCTATAAATATTTTTGGGCAGAAAGATCCTTTTCTCATTTTTTAATCTCTTTGGGAAATAGACATTGCTGGGTCAAAGGATATGTAGAGTTTTGTATTGTTTTGCTCAGGGTTTTCCAGAATAATTGATTTTGTTTTCAGTTCCATAAGAAGTATCTTCATTTCCCTATTTTTCCACATCCTTTCCAGGATTTATCATTTTTCTTTTTTGTCCTGTTTTAGAAGAGGATTTCTGGGGACAGAGAAGTGTTCTGATCTTTTAGTGTTGGGAACAGATCTTGTACCATTTTCTGTGCTCTTAAGTGCTGTACTGTGCTGTTCTATGTTGGCATATCTGACGTTGGTCATGACCTTGGGGTAGAAGCATGCATGGGGCCAATGAATACCAAGCATGCTCAGTGGGCAATGGGTACCACTCACGCATAGTACTATGTAACTCTCATGCACAGATTGTGCCTTCTTTGTCTTAGAAATTCACTTTTTTTATGTGACTATCCTCTTTGTTATTATTTACTCTTTTAATTTGACTATCCTGTTTGCTATACTCTTTCAACTATCTCTTTTTGCTTAACTTTATTACCTTCTTAAAAACTCACTATCTAGTTACTTTTCCAAGGGACCTTATTTACTTTTTTTTTAAATTTTCTTTATTTACTTTTCATTCATTTGTACATGCATATTTCCAAACTACAAAGTTTCCCTCCACCTTCCCTTCCCACCCCACTCCCTTCAGTTGGGAACAGACAGGTTAGCATTTTACATACATATTTTGGTAAATTTATTGATAAATTAGTAATTTTTTGCATGAGGAAATAGGATTAAGGGAAAGAAGTATATTAAGAGATAATTTTTATCAAGTGTTCCTCAGATTCGGTAGGGATGATTTTTTCCTGTGTGTTTTGCTTTGTTTTAGTTTTCTTCCTCTGGTTGGGGATAATACAGTTCATAATCTGTCAAATACAGTTGTCCTAGCTCTCTGAACTGCTGAGAAGTGTCATTTCCATCAAAGCTGTTCATCTCATAATGTTGATATGTAAATAGTTCTCTTGGTTTTACTCCCTTCACTCATCATCAGATCCTGTAAGTCATTCCATGCTTCTCTAGAGTCCAATCATTTATTATTTCTCATAGAATATTCTCATAGAATATTCCATAGTATTCATATACCATAACTTATTTAGCTATTCCACAATTGACAGGCATCCCCTCAATTTCCAGTCCTTTGCCACAACAAAAAGAACTGCTATGAATATTTTGGAAAATGTAGGACTTTTCCCATTTTTTATAATTTCTTTTGGATATAAGCTTAGAATTGGAATAGCTGGGTCAAAAGGTATGAACAGTTTTATTGCTCTTTGGGCATAGCTCCAAATTTTATTCAAGATGGTTAGATCAGATCCGTTCACAATTCCCCCAGTAATGTATCAATGTCCCAATCCTTCCATTACCTCTCCAACATTGATCATCTTCCTTTTTTTCTCATCTGGGCTAATCTAACAGGTATAAGATGATACTTCATTTTTGTTTTAATTTTCATTTCTTCAATCAATAGTGATTTGGAGCATTTTGTCATATGATCATATATATATATATATATACATTTATATATATATTTTAATTTTTCCATTAGAAAACTGTCTGTTCATATCATTTGACAATTTATTAATTGGGTTACGACTTTATAAATTTGATGCAATTCTCTCTATATATTTTAGAAATAAGACCTTTATCAGAACTTCTGGTTGTGAAGATTGTTTCCCAGCTTTCTGCTTTTCTTCTAATTTTGGCAGCATTGATTTCATTAGTGCAAAACCTTTTTAATTTAATATAGCCAAAATCATTCATTTTGCAGTTTATAATGTTTGGTCTAATACATGTTTGGTCATAAATTTATCCCTTTTTCATAGATCAAATAGAATATTTTTTGGACTAATAATTTAGCAAGGGTATTGCTATTTATGTGTAAATCCTGTATTCGTTTTTTGACCTTAATTTGATATAGGGTATGAGATGTGTATCTATGCCTTGTTTTTGCCATACTATTTTCCAGCTTTCCTGACAATTTTTGTCAAATAGTGAGTTCTTATGTGATGTCTTCAGGTTTGTCAAATAGTAGATTGCTATATTCACTTACTGTGTTTTATTCACCCTTTGTCCAGTTACAATTCTTGCATACTCTACATTAACACCTAATGATTGGAGGCAGATAGTTAGGGCATGTTTATCACCAGGACAATCTGTCTTTTGGATGACAGAGTTTGCAGAACAGTATAGACAGATGACTTTGAGACATGCACAAGGTCCCAATGCCACCACATATTATGAACAATTAAGTGGCACAGGTCAGTTTTACAACAATTCAGACAAAATAAATTATGGGTTGGAAACATATGAAAGAATCACTACCTGTGTAAAGAATACTTAGGGTTGTATTCCAATACAAAATGAAAAGAAAGAACCATTTGCACTTATCAAAGAAATGATGAGGCTTTTGTAGATTTCTTTGCCTGATTGCAGGAGGCAGTGGGAAGAACTTTAGGATATATAGCAGGAATAGACATTAATAAAATAATTGTCATGGACTAATGAAAATGATGATTGTCAGAAAGCATGATTGGCTTAAGAAGGGATACCACCATTGTGGAAATGATTCAAACATGTGACAGAGTAGGGTCTCAGGTGTTTCATGCAGAATTGATGACAGAAACATTTACTAATATGCACGTGGGAAATAAAGAGAAATGGACTTTCTTTGTTTGTAGAAAACCTGGACATTTAAAGAAAGATTGCTGGAGTGCCCTAAGAGCTAATCCCAGAAAGGTCAGGGCATATCGTCCTACAACTCTGTGTCCAAAGTGTAAAAAGGCAGGACAGTGGTCATCAGAATGTAGACAAGGAAATTTAAAATAGGGTTAGGGGCCCTCTCCCAGGGGCGCTAAAAAACAATCCTGGGATATGACAGTTCAGGAGCAGCAGGGGATGAAATGGAAAAACCAGTATGCAGCTCTTTGATGGTTAAAAGTGCCGGGAAATTTAGGGTACCTCCACATGCTTCTACTAAAGTGCCTATTCATCTATGATTAATGTATAAGGAATGTGCAATCATTTTGGCTCCACCAAATCTGGAATACACTCACATCATAAGGCACGTGAGTGGGGAAATTTTCTCTATTGCAATAATGAATGCTAATGATGATGATAGTTACATAAATGAGAACCAATGTATAGTTCAGCTGTTTTTTTTTGTATCTTGTATAAATTGTAAGAAAAATGAGCTGATAAAGGGACCAAAACTGAGAAACAATAATGAAAACATTCTCACTACTACAATTTCTTAAGAAAAACCTTTTTTGTGTGTTATCCAAGTAGAGGGTATTACTTTTCTAGGTTTGATTGACACTGGGGAAGATTGGACTGTGTTCCCCATACAGAGCTGGCCACAAGTTTGGCCTAAACAAGCTGCCTATACTAGCTTAATAGGCATTGGAGGTCAACAGGAAACAGAAATTTTTTGTCAACCCTTGAAATGAAGAAAAGAAGATAAAGCAGGGACTGTCATTCCTTTCATGGTTGAAGGACTCTCTACAATATTATAGGGAAGAGATATATTGGGTCAATTAGGGGCAAAAATTAGAACAGATATTTTGATTGGGGCTGCTGTTGAGTTGGAAAGGATTAAGATATTGATTGTTAAATTAGAATGGAAGAATCCCCAATCTATATGGGTGGAACAGTGGCCTCTTACAGAAGAAAAGATTTTAGCCTTAAAATATATAATTAAAGAATAATTAGAGCAAGGGCATGTGGAAAAGAGTCACACCTCTTGGAACTCCTCTGTGTTTGCTATAAAAAAATCAGGGAAATGGAGGATGTTAATGGATTATGAAAAATCAATGAGGCTATGAAAGACATGGGTGCTTTACAATGGGGATTACCTTCTCTTAACATGATTCTCAAAAAGCAATGTTGTGGATGATTGACATTAAAGATTGTTTTTATTCTATTCCCATTTACCCACAAGACTATGAGAAATTTGCCTTTTCCATTCACAACACAGCTTCTCATGATAGGTATATTAGAAGGTGTTGCCACAAGAAATGAAAAATAATTCAACTTTATGTCAATATTTTGTACATGAATTATTAAAGGGAGTTAGGAACAAATATAAAGATGCATATTTTTTACATTATATGGATGGCATCTTGACATCTCATGAAAATAGTGAAGTATTGGAAGAGATACCATAGCTGATCTTAAGGAATATGGGTTAGTGATAACTCCAGACAAAATACAAAAACACCTTCCTTTTCATTTTTTAGGTTTCCAGGTAGATTCCACCCATAAAAATCAAGCCTCCTGCATTGAATACAGACATTAAATGATGTTCAGAAGTTGATAGGTGATATACAGTGGATATGATCTCGGGTTGGAATTTCTAATGATCTTATGAAACCACTGTATGAAATGCTGAAAAGAGACAAGAATTTGTTATCAAAGAGGAAATGAACTGCAGAGGCAAAGTCTAGCATTCAGATCATTATGCAATTGATTCATGACCAATACAGTACAAGAGTACATCATTTGCAGGACCTTAAGATAACTATTTTGGACACTGTAGAATGTCCTACTGGGATTATACATTAGGGACAAGGCATTATGGAATGGGTATATTTAAGTGTGCGGGGAAATAACGTGTTCATTACATACTTGCAAATGCTTGCACTTTGATTAAAAAGGCTAGAAATAGAGTGATAGGGTTATTTGGAAAAGAACCTTCAAAGATTTGCATTCCATTATGGATGGAAATTATAGATGATAGTATTAAACACTTGGAAAAATGGCAGATTTTGGTGAATATGCCAATAACATCTAAATCACCATTAATGCTTAGTAAGTTTTTCTCTTCATGGCCTTGGATTGTGGAGCAGATAGTGAAAAAGGAGTTTGTAAATGACATAAATGTCTTTACAGATGCAACAGAAAAAATGACAGAGCGTCCCTTTATATTCCAGATAGAAATAGAAGGGATCTATTTATTACTCCATTTCAATCCACCCAACAAAATGAACTTTATGCAGTAATACAAACTATGACAATTAATGAATGCATTGATATTATCACAGATAGTAAATATGTTTGGGGTGTTCTACAGCATTTAGAAACTTCCTGAATCAAGGACATCAATAATCAGAGTATTATTCAATTATTTTGGGGATTGAAACTTTTGCTTAAAAGACACACTTGTCCTCTATTCTGCTTACATATTAGATCTCATACTGATGCTCCAGGTCCTATAGCTAAGGGAAATGCTATTGCTGATGCTATATTAACCTTTCCTATATTTGAAGCTATGAAGGCTCATGATAAATTACATTTGTCAGCGCAATCATTATAAGCTTTATTTGGGATTACCAAAGAACAAGCTAGGAAAATTATGCTACAATGTACTCATTGTGTGACTTTTTATCCCCAAAACATCAAGAGATTCCATGAATACAAAGGGGGTGGGTCCAAATTCTCTTTGACAGATGGATGTCACTCATGTATCTGAGTATGGCAGACTGAAATATGTTCAAGTCTGCATTGATACCTATTCAGGCTTTGTCTGGGCAACTCCATAAACTGGGGAGGCTTTTAAACATGTGAGAACTCATTTATTGAGTTTCTTTTCTCTTGGTGGACTTCCCAAGACTTTGAAGACTGATAATGGTATGGCCCATCTGGCTCAATCATTTAAAAACTTTTGTGTAGAATTTGCTATCACACATATTACAGGAATTCCTTACAATCCACAGGGGCAAGGGATGGTTGAAAGAATGAACTGGATGATTAAAATGGTGCTTCAAAAACAAAAACGGGGAATATATGATAAGCCCTCCAATAGATTGAATTATGCAATTTATACTATAAATGTTTTGAAATTTGATTCCAATTGGCTTACTCCAGCTATGAAATTTTGGGGAACTGAACAATGCAAACAAAATAAGCAGGTATTTCAAGAGGGTCAGTATGAATACCTGTGCAAGAAAAAATAATGTGGGAAAAATAGGGAAGGAAAGTGGAAAAAACCTGACCAGGTAATAATCCGAGGGCCAGTATACGTTTGTGTTTCCACAGGAAGTGGAAAAATCTGGGTCCCTGGAAGGAATGTTCTCATTATCACTAAAGGAGAGAATCAACATCAGGAGGAAGAAGAATATCTCTGTAAAAGACTAGTTAACTTTGAATTTTGTGAAGTTGCTTAAGAATGCATTCAATTGTTTTTGATTGGCTATTTCAAAAATCTTAAGAGGTTCATCAAGAAATCCTGATTGATTCCAAAAATTATTTTTCTTGACTGCTCAAAATATAAATATAGGTGTGTTATATGTGTGTACATGTGTATTTCATCATCTATAGGACATTTTACATCTCTCTACTGGCCTGGAGAGGTGGGAAAACGTTTCTCTATTCTGAGGTCTGGTACTGGCTAGGGTATGCAGTAATCTCACTTTGGTAAATTTGTAATCTGATATGAAAGAGTTGTGTCTGTGTCTAAACTACTGTGTCTTTGTCTGTGTGTGTGTGTGTGTGTGTGTGTGTGTGTGTGTGTGTGTGTGTGTAATTCAGATCTGATGTAGTTATAGTTACCTGAGTTAATATTGTTCCTTTTGGTTTGGGTTTTGAATTTAATTGCTTAAAAAGGTCCAACTTAAAAATTAAATAATTAATGAAGTTGGGATACAAACCTATCAGCTTATATCATTTGAAGGTTTATATGTGGCAAAGTTTGAAATGATTTTAGCTGTGAGCTAGGTTTTTGTTGGCCTAGTGTTGATTAAGGGCTGTATTCAACTGAGGTTAATTGAGACTTTAGTTTAATAAAGGTTTAGTAAATATTGTATTAAATTTTGTAAGCTGATTTGTTTTGATGTTAAATTAATGTTGATAACTGTCAACAATATCACAAGGTCTTTTGTTGGTATAGGAAGAAAGTTGTAACTTCAAAGAAATACTAACAGTGGTTCTCTTGTGAACATGTAAGTGATTTGAATACTGTAAATGTTAAAAAAGAGAAATTAACACAATTGCTTTGAAGGGGTGGTAGGGGTGCTATCACAAATTGTGACCCCCCTTATGGGATGAATCTGTGGATTGATGCATAATATAATGGAAATATTATTGTAAAATTTAATAATTCATGTTCATTGACTTGAATGTCTGGTTTGTTTTTTACTATTGTTTTATTGCATTAGAATCAATAACACGTTATAAATTTAAGGTTACTTAAGATATTCTAATGGTTTTTAAAAAAAACTCTGAAAGTGATCATTTGTTTGTATTTTTAACTATGGTTAGTAGTTAAAAGTTATGTATAGATATTTAGAGCCAATTGTTATATGTGCAGTATAGAGATAATGGGCAACCTCCTAGCCAGAAGAAGATGTTTAGTTATTTTAAACACTTAACTAAATGGCTTCTGTCCTTAGCTATGTGAGCAACAAACTGAATTATGATTTTTTTCCCTGGATCTCTTAATATCAAGTTACAGGCTGGCACACTCTTGGTTCTCCTTAGTGCTCAAGCCACTCAAAGCTTTGCTTATATCATTGCCATATTACAACGTGTCAATCTGCCTGACATCAGGTATGATAGAAAGACAATATGCAAATGAAGCCATTTAGTCCTATGGGGTTTGATGTTCTGATCTTTGAAAGAACGAGCCTAGTCTCAACTAGGGTAGGATTCTTTTAAAGGTTCCCTCACCTGGCCCATTGAAGCTCTGTAATAGCATATTGCCATGATCATTCCAGGTGCATCATAATTAGTGAGCCAATGTATCAGGATAATGCCTTTGGCATATCTGATGATATTAAAGGAGAGATCCATTTTTATTTTTTATTTATTTAGTATTTTTAGTTTTTGCAACGTAAATGGGGTTAAGTGGCTTGCCCAAGGCCACACAGCTACCTAATTATTAAGTGTCTGAGGCTGGATTTGAATTCAGCTACTCCTGACTCCGGGGCTGGGACTCCATTCACTGTGCCACCTAAGCTGCCCTGAGATCCATTTTTTGTACTAGAATTTTGTTTATTTTGTTGCAAATTATTTTTTGGCAGTTTTAAAATGCTTTTTTTTCCAGCGGGGATAATAAAGTATAATTCTTGCCCCTTATAGACCTTCTGTTTTTTTTTCTAATTATTGGACTTTTGTTAAATCCTCTGTTACAATGTCTCTGGTTTTTGCTTTCTCAGTTTTTCCCTTGAGTTTTGCTTCTCTTAGCTGTATAGCTCCAAGATCAGCTTCTGCAGGATGCCAACCAGCTAGACCAGTCACACATCCCCTGGACCCTGCCTCAATGACACCTTCCTGTAATACACTCATCTCTAAATGGAATCTGAAAGGCCCAGAAGAATCTCCACCTGAATAATTTGAAGGGGAAAAATTTGCCTTAAAATAAAAGACAAAAGGGGGATTTGTAAGAGGCAATTGCAACATTGTATGGCAGTACTAGCTTGAGGGAGTAAACACCTGCTTGATTATGAGACTGTTGATTAGGCACATTGTATGGAAGTACTGAGAGAATAAACATCTGCTTGATTGGCTACTTAAAGAGTTGGGGGGAAACCAGGGACAAGGAGGGGTATTTAAGCACTTGTTTTCTGTGAAATAAAGAGAGAACTTGGGATCTTTTTCTCCCGGCTCTTCAGTGTTCACCTAAATAAAGTATAGGTAAGGAATAAAGTATAATTTAGCCAGCAGACACCTAACATATTCTGAGTTCAGTTTCTTTTTCTTCTCTTATTGCTACTTCTAGCATTTTTAATACTATACTGAATAGTAATGGTGATAGTGGGCATCCTTGTTTCATCCCTGAATTTATTGGAAATTCTCTGAGTTATTCTCATTAAATATACTATTTGTTGATGTTTTTGGATAGATATATTTATTATTTTAAGGAAAACTCCATTTATTAATATACTTTATAGCGTTTTTAATAGGAATGGATGTTCTATTTTATCAAAGGTTTTTTCAGCATCTATTGAGATAATCGTAAGATTTTTGGTGGTTTTGCTTTTGATATGTTTAATTATGTTGAGTGTTTTCCTAATGTTGAACCTTTGCTGCCTGCCTGTTATAAATCCAACCTGGTCACAGTGTATTAATCCAGTTTTTCTTAGGTCATTTACTGATGGTTTCTTCAAGTTCTTTTTTCTGAAATGGATTTATTTAAGTAATCTATTTCCTCTTCTGTAAATCTGGACAGTTTGTATTTTGTAAATATTCATTCATTTCACTCAAGTTGTCCAATTTATTGGCATACAGTTAGGCAAAGTAGTTCCAAATTATTTCTTTAAATTCCTCCTCATTGGTGATTAGTCCACCTTTTTCATTTTTTGATACATGTTATTTGGTTATTTTCTCTCTTTTTTAATCAGATTAATCTGAGGTTTTTCAATTTTATTGGCTTTTTCATAAAACTAACTCTTAGATTTATTTATGGAATAAATGATTTGCTTTTGTATTTTATTGATATCTCCCTTGATTTTTCAGAATTTCTAGTTTGGTATTTAATTGAGCATGTTTAATTTGTTTTTTTTCCTAGCTTTTTTAGTTGCATAGCTAATTCATTGAGTTTCCCTTTCTCTATTTTATTCATATAGGCAGTTAGAGATATAAAGTTTCCCCTCCAAACTGCCTTGGCTGCATCCCATAAATTTTGGTATGATGTCTCATTATTATCATTTTCTTGGACCCAATTAAACTTATATTTAGGTTTATTCTCTTCAATTGTATTTTACTCTTTAATTATCCTTACAGAAGTAAAGTTCTGAGTTAAAATTGTTATATCTTCCCTTATATGGATCAACATTTGTTTAAATGTTTTGTTTTTTCAGTCCACTTTCTCATTTACCTTTTTTTTATGTAACTCTTCAGTTGTATATTTGGCAATTGAATTCTCTGTTCACGTCTGGTCTTTGTGTTGGGAAATTCTGGAAGTCCTATATTTCATTGAACATCCATCTTTTTCCTTGACAATATATGGTGAATTTTGTAAGGTAGCACATTCTGGTTTGTAATCTCAGGTCCTTAGCTCTAGGAAACATGTTATTCCTGTTCTCTTGATCTTTCAGTGTTGAGGCTGATAGGTCTTGTGTTAATCTGATTGTGTTCCCTTTATATTTGAATTATTTTCTTTTTTGCTGTTTGCAATATTCCCTCTTTTATTTGATGGTTCTGGAATTTGGCTATTATAGCCCTTGGTGTTTTTATCCTGGGGTCTCTTTCTGGAAGGGTGATGTGGGTTCTTTCAATTGTAATATTGTTATTTTATTTTAGTTGATTGGGGCAGTTTTCCCTTATAATTTCCTGCTTGTAGTTTCCAGGGTCTTCTTTTTGGTCCAGGCTTTCTAGCAGTCCAATGATTTGTAGATTGTCTTTTCTGGATCTGTTTGCCAGTTCATTCCTTTTCCCTGGAAGGTATTTTGCATTTTCTTCAATTTTTTTTCAGCCTTTTTATTTTGTTTGATGGAACTGTGTAGTGTTGTTGATTCATTGGTTTCTAACTGTTGAATTCTAGTTTTTAGGATTTTATTTTCTTCAATTACCTTTTGCTTTTCCTTTGTAAAGGTATTGAATTCTCTGGTCAGCTTTTCACAATTTTCCTGCATGACTTTTATTTATTTTTTACAATTTTCTTCTTCCTCTCTTCTTTGGTTTTTAAATTATTTTTTATGTTCTTCAATGAACTTTTATATTTGAGTCCAATTTATAGACTGTTTTGATACTTCTCCAGTGAGTGATGTTTCACAGTTTTCTTCTTCAGAATTAGCATTGCTGTTATCTTTATCTGTGAGTATTTTTCTACAGTTTTAGCTTTTTTGCTCATCTTTGTTGTTGTGGTTCTGCTCCTGGTGTATATGGAGTATAGATCCAGGCTTGTATTTTCCTGATCCCTGACTTGTTGCTGGCCACGATGTTGCCTATGCAGTCCAGGCCTTGCCTTTGCAGAGGTATTTTTTGACCTTTCCTGCCGAGTCCGGAGGAGGGAAGCCAGGCCGACATCAATATGATGCATAAGCTGGTTCGTTTATTGATCACAGGATACATACTTTTATACTCTATGTTTATGTAACCAATTACATAAGCATTTTAGGAAGCATTTTTTTCACATGCATACCTTGTGTATGTCTTAGGTGATTGTTTTGAGAACCAAACAGTGTTTTGCTAAACAGAGAGAAGATTGTTTTGAGAACCAAACAGCGACTTGATAAACAAAGTGCAGAAGGTAATTATCTCAGAATGTGCTATCTGGGCCTGGGAATGTACCTCCTAGCTCACACATGCGGCTACTCCCTTGTCTAAGCTCTGAAGCACATTTTGCTCGTTAAAGCACATAACTATTTCTGTGTTAACCCTTCATAGCTCTTAGCCTGGAATACATATGACACAACACTCTCCTTTATGTCTAGGTTCTAACTTAACAGAGGATTGCTCCAAATCCAGTCTTGTCTTTTATCCTAGTGCTCTCAGGGTTCAGGCTTTGTTTGGGTTTGGGATCCTCTCTGCTGGCTTGCTATCTAGCTACCAGGCCCTCTGTTATTATTGAGCTGGCAGGACCTGAATTGAACTGAGGCTAAAAGCCTCTTGCTGGCTTTCTCTGCTCTCCTACTTCCTGGACTTTTCTTCTCCTTTTCCTCCAAAGAGGCAGACCTTCAATGAAGATCCTCCATGATGTCTGCAGTTAGAGACTTCTTTGAATCTTCTCCTTTTCTTGGTGGGAACTGTGGTGTGATTGTCAGAGTAGAGGCTTCATGTATCTTTGGTAGAGAATGGTTATGGGGTGTCATCATCTTGACTCTGCCCCAGATCTTATTAGCTTTTGAACATTTTTAGTATCCTGTGAAACTTTTATGCAGCCTACAAATTAGTCTAATCCTTTCTTGCCCCCCTGAGTCAGTTTCTTGATTTCCTCACTAAATGAATCACAGTTGTCCTGCTCTCCAGCAACTCTATTACATATTTGCTAGGTATGAGGTCCTTGAAAGTTCTTTTAATTTTTTTTCCCCTAACTCAGTGAATTGGATAGTTTTTTCTTTTTTGCTATTTTTTTGACTAGAGATACCTTTGGTTTATTCTTCTGAAAAATGCCTGTTCATATGCTTGACATGAATGGTGAAATGCTTATATTTAGATACATTCAACTCATATATATACATACATATATATATATGTAGTTCCCTGAAGTTGATAAACAAGAGCTTTTATCAGAGAAACTTGTAGTACATTTGTAGTACATTCCTTCTCCACTTCTTCCCCCTGCTTCAGTTTCCTGTTTTCATTCTAATCTTGACTATTTTTGCTTATGGTGTAAATCTTTTTTAAATTTAATTAACTAAAAATTATTGTTTTTATTATGCTCTCTTTCCCTCTCTCTATTATTTGCTCATACATCCTTCCCTTATCCATAGATCTGACTATAAAGTGGGTTCTAATATTGTTTAGGTTTGCTTAGGACTGTTAGGTATTCAATGGCATTCCATAACAGAAAGGAAATTTGGGGTGGAGGTATAAAAGTCTTAGAGTCCAAGGAGAGTCAAGCTATCAGAGGAAAGGAATCATTCAAACTGAACTTTCAAAACGTTGCCCTCTAAACAGCTTTAAAATAATTTGTTGTCAAATATTAAAAATACAAAAAATATTAAGAATACAAAAGTGCAAAATAGATCATTTTCTTGCCCATTTTCTCTACCCTCTCCCCTCTTCTCGCTTCCTGCTCCTATAGTTGTTCTATTTCAAGAAATTATCAAGAAAATCTTCTTGATGTTAACCAAGAGGGCAAAAGAAAAATTCAAAAAATCTACTTATTACCCTCTAAAAGAGATCCCTACTTCAGAAGCTTAGGAATATATGGTCAATTATCCAAATACAAGTACCAGGTCAAGTAGAAAATATTATAACTGAAAAGAACAATTATCTTTTAAACACAAGAGTTGAGATAGGCATAAAATATAAATACAAATGAGAAATTATTAGCTATTTAATAGGGTTAAACCTTTTACATTCCCAAATGGGAAGATGATATAAGTAACTCCCAAGAACTTTATCATCATTAGGCAAAGAGAATGAATAGACTTAGGGAGCATGGGTATGAATCTATCATTTTGGAAAAATCTAAAACAAAAATGAAAGGCTGGGAAAGGGGGATATCCTGGAAGATAGGGGAAGGAAGAAGAAGAAGAATGGGAAAAATATCTTTCATATGAAACACACAAGGAAGAATCCTTAAAATGGAGGAGGAAATGGTGGTGTTCAGGGCCAGCAATGTTTGAAACTCACCTTTCATTTGAACTGGTTCAAAAAGGGAAGACACTTGGATATATAAATTCATCTTAATATGGAAGTAAGGAGGAAAGAGGTTAATGGAAAGGAGAGAATAAAAAGGAAAGTATCACAGCTGTACTCAAATGGGATAAAAATGACTGTTGGTGTCAAGGTAGAATGTTGCCAGCTGTAGCTATAAAGAATAATATGAGCTCAGAAGGCCATACCACAAATAGGGTACAAGTGGTCCATATGAACAGTTAGGGTTGGAAATTCTCTAAATTTGTGCATCTCACATTTCTTTTGAGCTATTGTAATTGTATTGTTCATAAAGCATACTTTTTATTCTGATGTAGGCACACTATGCTGGGTGGTCCTGTGCCAATGTCCAATGTATCACACAATTGATTCCAGAGTTCTTCAGAAAGTCTTTGGGGATGTCCTTGGATTGCTTATCCTGACCTCTTTGTGAATACTTGTGTTATATGAGTTCTCCATAAAATAGTCAAATGGACATCCCATCTGAATTATGCTTTCTGAAGTAGAGTTTGAATGTTTGTAAGGTTAACTGGAGAAAGGACCTTAGTATTTTGTTTATTATTGTGTCAGTTGTTCTTCAGAATCTTCCTAAGAAAAGTCAATGGATTTTCTGGCATAGTGCTTATATGTTGTCTAAATTTCAAGGCAAATAATGGTGAAGTCAGCATAATGTCTCCACAGATTTCCAGTTTGATAGGAAGCCGAACTACTCTTCTCTCCTACACTTTCCTTGGTGTATCTTAAATACTGACCTACCTCTGGCAATGTGTTTGTGTTAACCTCAAGTTAAGTGAACTAATGCACAATATTCAAAATTTCTTCATTTGCTGTATCCATGGTTCCAGGTATGGATGGTGTGGTACTGATTGGTGGAGAATTCCTGTTTTTTTTAGTGTTATTTGTGAAGGCAAAAACTAGCATGAGCAACAGAAAATTGAAGTATATTCTGTTGCATCTCAGTTTCTGAGACTGCATTGAATGTCTGATACTCTACAAACTAAAAGTCATACACAAACTCCATTTACTTTAGTCTTGGCAAACACCCTTTTTAAGTTAAATAAACCATCCATGCAGCATTTGACTTCTTTGCCTTTTTTATCTTCATTGAAGTTATCCAAAAAACATCATTGAAAAACAGCATCCTAGAAAGCATGGGAGCAAACAAACTGTCACCCTTCACTCCACTAGTTAATGGAGAAACATGAGAGCATTTTCCATTATCTAAAACTTGTTCAAGCATATTTTTCGTGAAATTGACATACTCTACTGATGAACTTCTCCAGGCAACCAAATTTTGTCATAATTATTCAAAAGCCTTCAATGATTATAGTGTCAAAAGCCCTGGTTAGATTGATGAATGCTCTTTACATACTTTTATTCTTCTCCTGGAATTTCTCCTTTAGGTATCAGGCAACAAACATCATATTGACTGTTCCTTCACTGTCTCTGAAGTCACTGTTTCTTAAGTATACGATGCCTTGTTTAGGTGAAAGATCAGCGCATTATGAAACATTTTGTCAAGAATAATTCCAGCATTGACTAAGATACCCTCCCACCCCTCTGTGATTATCACAGAACAGCACATATATATATATATATATATGTATGTATGTGTATATATACACACATATATGGAGAGAGAGAGAGAGAGAGAGAGAGAGAGAGAGAGAGAGAGAGAGAGAGAGAGAGAGAGAGAGAGAAGGGAAAGAGAAAGAGAAGAGAAGAGAAGAGAGAATAGACATCCTTGAAATACCAGGAGGCAAGCTAATCTTCCCATAAAATCATAAAACCTGGAAGATTTTATTTGGTTTTTAATATGGGGAGCAAATCCCTTATTTTATAAATCTTAGTTTGAATAGAATCAGATCAGCTTTGTAACATGAGAGGAACCTAATTTCATTGAAAACTTATTAGATTGGAAATGTAGCTAGAGAGGAATTGACTTTAACTTGATATAGGTGACTTCAGCATTGGTTTATGAAAGTCTGTTGAGAACACTATGGTAATATTTAGCCCACCTCTCTTGGATCATGACCTTATCATTAATCAACATTGCTTCATCAGCAGTGCATAGTTGAGATGAAGCACAAGTTTATAGCCTTTTGGACATCATGAAAATGTTTTGTATTGTTATTATCAGCATAAGGGAGTGAAGGGTGTGTTCAGGGAAGGCTAGTACTTCTGGTGAGAGGGTCATCAAGTCCTTTTCAGGATTACTTTCCATGTTTGGTGCCCTCTTTATCTACCTAAATCTCACCTGTGGCTTCAATAAAGTGTGGCAGGCACAATGGATGCAGTTTAATAATTTATTTTAAACAGATGAGCTAGTCAGATTGAGAGTACATGAGGGGTTCAGATCCATTGGTGAGTTCATCTTCAGGTGTGTGAAAACTTCTGTGGAATGAACTAATAAGAACGCTTTATGCCAATGACCATGAAGACAGCCTTAAAACCTCAGCAGCTGTCTTTGGAAGAGAGAGGGAGGTCGATGACTTTTATAATATAGAACAAAAAATATCAACCATAGCATTTTACCATATTTTCCTATCTCAAAGTGGTGCCAGGAAGGTGATGAAGAAATAAGTGTAGATACACTGGGAGCTGTAGTCACAACCCTGTCTTCAGGAGACCCAGGTCATAGAGTCCTCTCCTACCTGGAAACAGCAATGGGATTTGGCAGTTCACTAGGTGTTTGAGAAGCCTTTCAAGGGTTATGCTACTCACCTCTTTGTGAGGTGAGGACAGGGCTAGAAAAGGTGCCCTAAAAATTGTCTGCTTACCCAAACTTGGTTTAATTACTATGGCAAAGAAGGGTCCTATCCCAAGGTTGAAACACACAAAAAAGTACAAAATTTCTTCAAAGTTAATTCCACTCACTTCAATATATAGTATGCCTACACATCCGAAGACAATGCAACATCCCAGTAGACCTCAAAGATGAACAGCTCTTGCTGTGAGAGAACTCAGCAAGTATCAGATCCAAATAGCAGCCCCGAGTGAAACAAGGCTGGGAAATGAAGAGCGACTTATTGAAATTGGAGTTGAATACACCTATTTCTGGAGTGTTTGCAGTGAATGGGAGTATTGTGAAGATGGTGTAGGTTTTGCTATCAAAACCAATCTGGACTACAATCTTGAATGCCTACCAAAAGCAGGGTACAATAGGCTAATGACAATGCAACTGCCACTTTTAGGAAAAATAGCATGCCAACATTATCAGTACTTATGCCCCTATCCTAATAAACCCTAGTGAGGTCAAAGTAAAATTTTATGAAGAACTGGAGAATCCTCTTTTCAGTGTGTCAAAATAAGATAAGCTTATAGTTCTGGGCAATGTCAATTGTAGAGTAAGATCAGACTACCAGATAGGTATGGAGTCCTTGTGAAGAAAGGAATTGCAAATAGTCTCTTGCACCTCCCTTGCCCTCATCACCAACACTGTTTTCCATTTAAAACACACGCACACACACACACAAACACACATACACACAGGCTACTTTGTGTATATACCTTCTCAGCAAACATTGGTATTTAATACACTATGTGATTGTAAGGAGAAGAGACAGACAGCATGTGACAGTGATATGTGGTGCAGAATGCTGGACTGATCATAATCTTATCCTCTCCAAGCTAAATAATCACATTCATCCAAAGTGGCAGACCCAAGACAAAATAATTACCACAAGAATTTATGTAAAGAGATTAGAGTGATTTTCTAAGCTGGAAGACTTTGGGGCTAACTTGGAAGGAAAGTTGAGCTAACACAGTGGGCAGCAGTGGAATAGAAAATGAATGGGTAGCTTTCAGAGATTTGACAGACTGCATTTGTACATCTGGGTCAGAACACTAGCAAACATCAAGACTAGATTGATGAAAATGATGGGGAAATTCAGAAGCTGTTAAATGAAAATAGAGTACTGCATAGCATTTACCAGTAAGATACTAAATCTACTTCTAAGAAGTCAGCCTTTAATTCCATAAAGAGAAGCTAGTTTAGAGAGATATAGATTTCTTGACTCAGTAAGAAGACAGAAGAAATTAAGTTGCATGCTAATAGTAAAAGCACAAAAGCTTTTATGATATCCTAAAGATATTTATGGGCCAAAGACCTATGGTGCATCTCAACTATTCTGTTGATGGAGTCACTTTGATTAGTAATAGATATATGATTCTAGAGAGATAAACTAAACCCTTCCATTGTATTCTCAACAGACCATCATCAGTCATTGCTGAAACTATTGTCTTTTTGCCTCAGGTTAAAGCCAAACTCTCCCTAGTTAAAATTCAAACTGAAGAAGAGGTCTTGATTAGGTTCCTTTCATGTGGCAAAGCATCCAGTATTAATTGTATTACAACTGAAATATTTAAGGTAGATGGGTCTGTTGCTCATACAAAAGATGACAAAAATATGGCATGAGAAAATTATGCCCCACGAGTTCAAAGATGCCTTCATTGTTCATCTTTATGAAAGTAAAGGGAATAGATACAATAGGCCACTATTGTAATCACTGGGATATTTCTGTCTTGGTCATTGTTGACAATATTCTTTTTAGAGTTTTCCTTAATAATAATCTGGAAGATGGGCATTAACCTGAATGGCAGTGTGGCTTCAGAAAGGACTGGGGAATAGTAGAAATGGTGTTTATTGACTGAAATTGCAAGCTAAAATGCCAGGAGGAGAATAAAGGTCTGTATACAATATTTGCAGATCTGACCAAGGTTTTTGATACTATCAGGCATGAGGGCTTATGGAAAACTATGTCAGAATTTGGTTGCAAGACTTCCTGGAAAATGACAAGATGGTGGTGAGAAGCTAGTAACTGGGAAGGGGATGGGGAGAAGGCATTGACAAGAGGCTCTTAACTACAGCACAGCTCAGCTCCTGATTCAACAGGCCAGTAAGGAGGGTGGGTCCCAACCCCAGCTCCGAAGGCAAAGTTCAAGCCCTAAAATGATGGTGCAGCAGCACACAGGACAGGGTTTGGCTACTATAAAGAAAGGAGCATCTGAGATACCAGAACAGAAAGCTAGAGACTAAGTCCCTGGTCCCCAGCACAAAAAGTTTGGTTCTATAACCCTTGTGCCCCAGGAGCAGAAACCAACTTTCAAATTGAGCTAAAAAAACCCAAAAAGTCCTAAGTACTGAAAGTTAGTTTACTGATAGAGAAGATAAAAACAGTATCTCAATAGAGGAAAGCAGTGACAAAATGCCTACATGTGAAGCCTTCAAAGGAGATTATAAATTGATCTCAAATCCACGATGACCTCTTAAAGGAGTTCAAAAAGGATTTTAAAAAATCAAAGAAGAGAAGAAAAGGAAAAATTGACAAAAGAAATGAGAATCATGTAGAAGAATTATGAAAAATTGACTGAAGAAAGCAATACCTTTAAAAGTAAAGTTGGTCACAAGAAAAGGTCAAAAACAGCAAGGGAACTGATTAAAAAAAATGTAAAGGAAGGTGGCCTACCTCTACCATATCTAAAACTATACTATAAAGTGGCAGGCATCAAAACTTCCTGGTACTGGTTGAAAAAATGGAGTAATGGATCAGTGGATTAGGATAGGTTCAAAAGAAACTGCAGTAAATGTTTACAGCAATCTTCTGTTTGATAAACCAAAAGACATCAGCTTCTGGGATAAGAGCTCACTATTTGACAAAAATTGTTCTGAAAACTGGAGAATGATATGGCAAAAACTAGGTAAATACCTTCATCTCACACCATATACCAAAATAAGGTCAAAATGGGTACAGGATTTAGACATAAAGGACAGCACCATAGATAAATTAATAGACCAAAAAATACTCGTATCAGATCTATGTAAAGGGGTTAAATTTATAACCAAACAAGAATGAATATATTATAAACTGCTAAATGATTTTGACTACATTAAATTAAAAAAAATTTACTCTAATAAAATCAATGCTGCCAAAATTAGAAGGTAAGTAGAAAGCTGGGAAACAATCTTCACAACTAGGAGTTCTGATAAATGTCTCCTTTCTAACATATATTGAGAATTGCATCAAATTTATAAGATTACAACTCATTCCCCAGTTGATAAATAGTCAAAGGATATGAATATACAGTTTTCAAATGAAGAAATCATACATATATGTGTATATATAAACATGAAAAAAAAATGCTCCAAATCATTATTGATTAAGGAAATGCAAATTAAGACAACAATGCTGTATCAGCTCACAACTATCAGACTGGC
Source organism: Macrotis lagotis (assembly GCF_037893015.1). Taxonomy (NCBI): domain Eukaryota; kingdom Metazoa; phylum Chordata; class Mammalia; order Peramelemorphia; family Peramelidae; genus Macrotis; species Macrotis lagotis. Next base: position 76,975,712 of record NC_133665.1, read on the forward strand.
CAAGATGAGCAAAAGGGAAAATGATCAGTTTTGGACAGAATGTGGGAGGACTGGGACATTGATGCATTGCCAGTGGAGTTGTGAATGGATCCAATCATTCCAGTGAGCAATATGGAACTCTGCCCAAAGAGCAATAAAAATGTTCATTCCCTTTGACACAGTAATTCCAAATCTAGGCCTACATCCAGAAGAAATTATAAAGAAGATGTAGTGGAAAATAATTGGAAAATGAGGGAATGCCCATCAATTGGGGAATGGCTTAACAAGTTATGGTTCTTGAATTCTATGGAATATTGTTGCTCTATAAGAAACCATAAATGGTCCGACTCTACAGAAGTATGGAATGAGTAACAGGACCTGATACTGTGAACGAAGTGAGCAGAACCAAGAGAACAATGTGAGATGATTAACATTAATGGAAGCAGCTCCTCTCAGAAGTTCAGAGGTTGTCAATAGGACAACCTCATTAGACTGGCTATGGATAATGGTATTCCCATCCAAAGGAAGGAAAACAAAACAAAGCAAAATTTGGAATCTGATGAATACTTTAAAAAATAATATCTTATGTAACTTTTCCCTTAATCCTAATTCCTCATACTGAAAATGACCAATTTGTAAAAATGTTTATCAAAAATATGTATGTGCAATACTAAGCAGACTGTCACTGATGGAAGGAGGGTGGGAAGGGACAGTAGAATGAAATTTTGTAACTTAAAGATATACATATGCATATGGGTGAAAAAATAAATAAAAAAGAAATTAGAAACTCAAAAATCAGTAAAATTGGCCAAATAGAAAAGGAAAACAGCTTTATTAAAAAATAAAATTTTAGGGGCGGCTAGGTAGTGTAGTTGATAAAGCACCAGCCCTGGAGTCAGGAGTACCTGGGTTCAAATCTGGTCTCAGACACTTAATAATTGCCTAGCTGTGTGGCCTTGGGCAAGCCACTTAACCTCGTTTTGCCTTGCAAAAAAACCTAAAAAATTAAAATTTTATCAACTAGTAAAGGAAACACAAAAACCAGCTGATACAAAGAAAATCCTAACACTTGGACAAGTGGAAACCAACGACACTCTTGAGACATCAAGATTCCATCAAATAAAACCAAAATCAATGAAAAAAAAGAAAATAGAAAGTACTTCTTAGGGAGAATAACCAATCTGGAAAACAGATCCAGTAGAGATAATATTTGAATTATTGTTTGAATATAGTTGAAAAGTATGTTGCAAAAGTAAGTGAACTTATCTTTAGTATTCAAAACTTCTCAATTTTCTGTAATGGATGGTTCCACTTATAGATCATGTGGTACTGATTGATGAAGCACCTGTGGACAATATCCTTAAGCAATTATCAGATTCATCAATCAGTCCCAGATAGAGCTCCCAAAATAAAAACTCCAAGGAATATTCTAGCCAAATTTCATAAAGCTCAGTTAAAGGAGAAAAATATAGTAAGCAACCAAAAAGAAGAAATTTAAATATCAGGGAACCACAGTCAGGATTATGCAGGTCTTGCAATATGATATTCTAGAGGGCAAAGGAATTTGGATTATGACCAAGAATCAATTACTCTCAGAAAATTAAGCATATTTTTCAAGGGGGAAAGATGAACTTTCAACAAAAAAAGGACTTTCAAACTTATCTGATAAAAAGACCAATACTGAACAGAAAATTTTATCTTCAAATACAAGACTCAAGAAATATGTAAAAAAAAGGTGAAGGGAAGGGAAAAAAGTGCTAGTCAATAAGATGAAATTGCTTATATCCCTACAAAGGAAGAAAATACTTCTCCTTCTTGAGATTCATATTACTCTTAGAATAGTTGAAATGAACATACTTAGAGGATATGGGTAAAAATTGATTATGATGTGATGATACCTATAATTCCTTTGAATTTAATTTCTAATGGCACAAAATTTGGTTGCCTGGACAAATTCATCAGTATTGTATGGCAATTTCATGACAACGTACTTGCCCAGTTCTTGGTAATGGATGATGCTCTCATGCTTTCCAGGCAACAGTGGAATGAAATAAGGTTATGTGCTTGTTCCCATGCTTTTTGGCATATTGTTTTCAGTCATATAGTCAGATGCCTTCAATGAGAAAAAATGTGGAATTAAAGGTCAGTTACCACATCGATGGTAAATTCTTCAACTTGAATAGGCTACAAGTTGAGACCAAATTGGAGGGAGTGTTGGGGTATGATCTGTCTGAAGAAGATCATGAACTCAATGCAGCCAATGAAGTTAAATTGCAACAAAGTATAGATCAATTCTCTGCTGCTTGTGATAATTTTGGTCTAACAATTAACATTGAGAAAACACAGGTGCTTCATCAATCAGTACCACATAATCTGTAAGTGGAACCATCCATTACAGCAAATTGAGAAGTTTTGACTGCTAAAGATAAGTTCACTTTGGCAACATACTTTAAAACTATGTCATTGATCATGAGAATGGCACATGCATTGTCATACCTAACTCATTGTTTGAAAGGCTCTGAGGGAAGTGAGGGAGAGAAAAGGTATTAGACTGACTTCAGACTGAAAGTCTACAGAGTAAAAAAAACAAAAGTCTTCAGAGCCATTGTGCTTGACTTATTGTTTCATATCTCTGAATCCTGGACAGTCTACCAGTGCTATGGAAGAAAAATTGAATTGCTTTCATTTAAATTATCTTAGAAAATTCTGAAGATCTCCTGGCAGGATTAGAGGTCTTTTTAAAACTAAATTTTCAATTATCAAACTCTGTTACAGAAAGTGAAAATCCATTGGGCTGGCCATGTTGTTCAAATGCCAAAAATCCTATAATATGGAGAACCCCACAGTGTAAATACTCATGGGAGGGGGGTCCAGAAAACGTGATAGAAAGACACTTTGAAGGTTTTTCTTAAAACTTTGGAATTGCTTGTTCAGAGACACTGGCACAAGATCGCCAACATGCTCTCATTAGAGAGGATACCATATTCTATGAGCAAGGCAGAATAGAAGCAGCTGAAAGGAAATGTGAGACAACAATTTTAAAGAAGTCACCCCAGGTATTCTCAGGTTTTATTTGTGCCTGATCTGTTGTAGACATTCTGAGTTTGAACCAGTCTGATGAGCAAAAGTTGGACACACTAAGACTCTAATGGAGTGTTTCCATTTTGATCCTCTTTGGGAATGAAAGACAACACAATCTACCAATCCACATAAAACTGAATTTTATCCACATTCTTATTGAGTCAAGAATCCTGCATCTCTCTAAACTTGCTGACACCATTTTTAATGGTGTTAAAAGCTGCCTTCCTTGAGACAGCAGATAACCCCTCCCCCTCTCCCTCGTGAAGTTCTCATTTGTGGTTGTTTAGGAGCTTCTGAATCTTTACATCATTTGCATTATATCAAAGCTGATGTTTGCAAGTGTTTTGGTTGAGATGAGTGAATGCAGTGATGTACATCAAATCTTTGAGAGCTGCTTACTCCTATTCTGCTCCATTTTTGCCAACTATGTGCTGGCTCAAATTTCCCTTCAAATTAGAAATAAAATGTTTACACATGAGAACTCTCATCTGTTGTCACTAAATCTTATAGTCTTGCCCTGTGGGACATCAATTTTCTTGAATGTGAATGTTTAGCAGGGAGAGGCTAACATATCACCTACAACACTCTCACCACTTACAGAGACAGTCTCTTAAATGCTGATGTGTGCTGTCAGGGTTTTATTGCATTTAAATAATTGGAAGAAAATATTGGTGATGAGACAGTCATGGGACATGATATCTCTGACTCTATTATTCTGTAAGTTCTCCCTAATATGTCTGATAGTCTGTATCTACTCTAGTATTAAAGTCACTAAGATTTATAAATTTGTCCCCTTTTGGCACTAAGATTATGCAGGTTTTCAGGTATTCATAATTTTTTAATTTAACTTCATTTCAATTTGCCATGGTGAAATCAGCGAAATCATTGATAATGCTGACATGGCATGTTCTTGAAAGTGACAATCGCATTGTCTGTTGTTTCCATTTGGGAGGCAAAAAAGATTTTTGACTAGATTTAGATCTGATTATAAAACCTATGGCAGATTCTCTTTACTCCTTATCACATCAACTGCTTTAGAAAAATGTATATCCAGTCCTGATTTCAATAAGCTGGCCTTCATTTGCCATCCTTGTTTCTCTCCGGGCTGCTTATAATATCTTCTGATTTCTCTCAAAAGAGTTGTTTATTTTTCAAGTCTATTGAAATTTTCATTGTTTATAAATATTTGTACATTCCATGTACTAATAGTGATTGGAATCATATTTACAAAAGTTTTTGAAATTCACCTGTGGTGATAAGCAGGACAAGTTAAGTGAAGCACACAATTTTAGGGCTACTTTTCTAACCCCTTCCTCATAGCATTTTACAAAATAATATTTATTTAAGACAGTGGGGATTGAGTGATTTGCTCAAGGTCACACAGCTAGTGTCTGAGGCTAGATTTGAACTCAGGTCCTCCTGACTCCAGGACTGGTGCTCTATCCACTGCACCACCTAGCTGCCCCCTCATAGCATTTTGATAGTAGCTTGATATTGATAAAATGGCTGCTTAGATACTCAGCAGACTGCCCAGTCCCACTGATGCTTCTGTTCAGTGAGAAGACCCTATACCCAGGACCAGTTAAAAATGAGGTGGGATCTTCATTCGGGAAAATGCATATAATTATTAGTTTCTAAGACAGTGGAGGCTTCTTATTTGATAGAATCGATATTTTTTTAATTGTTAGCAGTATGGAGGGAGATAAAATATTATCCAAAGGTCCCTTATTGACAGAAACCCATAGTTATCTTTCTTTGTTCTTTGTCTTTATCTAAGGAAGTATTTTCCCCAAATCAACAACATTCATGTTCATCTTCCTCTTCAGTAGAAACTGAAACACTAAGTATAGTAGCACTGGGTAAGCAACTTCTTTGTTCCTGTCTTCAATTTTCTCATTTGTAATATAAAGAGGTGCAGAGTAGTTACTTCTATAATCTTTTCAAGTTCTAAGTAAATGCACTGATTTAGTACTTAATTGATAATGTTTTTTTACTTTTACTCAATTTCCTTATTTCAAAAAAAATAAATATTAGGAAAGATTTTATCTATAGCCCTTTACAGGTTTAAACTCTATGAAAATTCCATCCTTTCCCCTCCTTCCTCGCTTCCTTCTCTTTGCTTCTTTCTTTCATTCCTTCCTTCCTTTCTTCTGTCCTTCCTTCAAATAGAGCAGCAATATATCATGAGTTAGAGTACTCAAAGAAAAGGGTTCTACTCATTGATCTGAATCTCAGTAATAAGCTATTTAGTATGTTAGATTTCTTCCAGCTTTAACATTATATGACATAAATATGTATCTTTGTGTCACAATTTTTTTTTCTTCTGGATTATGATATGATACTATGTTGTATTGTTTTGTTTTGCTTTGGCAGTAAGGGTACCTAGGGAAAATAGCTGATCTCAGCCACAAGGGAAAAATATTTGAAGTACATACAAATAAAATATAAATAAGAATATTCTGTAAATTGATGAGTGCCCAAGAACTTGATCCCTCCTCGTAAATATTAGAAAAAGCAGGCAGCTTTGAAAGAAATTAGGCATTGAGAAATGCCATCAGTTCTGCAGCATAAAGTGAGCCAATAAAATTATTTTCAAAAGGCCTTTCAATTTTGATTAGGTTTTGGATGGTGAGGAGTCTGCTGAGTTTTTGTAAAAATAGCAATTGATTTCCCCTCCAACCAAGCAATCTAATCTATGGTGCAAGTAGCAGGGCCAATTTTTGAGAGCTGACTTCCCAGCATGATCAGAGATCTCGCATTAATGCACCTGCCTCAGGTATCTTAGAATGGTCATTTGACAAAGACAATTTCAATTAGAAAGAATAAAGGGTACCTTTTTTTCCCTTCTAAAAGTTCTTAGGGTCTGGAAACATTTAGGAGCACAAGTTTTGCTCATTACAGTATCTTAACTAGTAACAAATTATCTACAGTAGTTTCTTTATGACAACCCTGTAACATACATAATGTATGTATTTTTAATTACATAAGTGTGTATATTGTTGTGTATATGTATGTTATGCATGTATCCACATGAGTTTGTATAAGTGTAGCTTGCATAGCAGAAAGAACAGATTATGTCTGGAAAATCATTAGTTTCTTTCCTTTGGTTGCTTTAATCTGCTTGAAATAGAAATATAATTATGTCTTCCTCTAAATATTACTAGTTCGAGGCAATTGATTTAATTCTTGGATACTATTAATTTCTTGGATGCTATTCATGAAAGAGAAAGGGGTATAAGTAAGCTTTTATCTAAAGATACTTCCTTTCTTACTAAAACCTTGGTACACTAGACCATCACAAATAATGAACAGCAAATAAACTCCTTTATCTAAGCAGATAGTAAACAGCAATCAGAGAAATTATACATATTAGAATATATATCATAATATTTAGAAGAGCTCTCCTGCTAGAAGCAAGATATCTCAGTTCAACAAAAGAATACCCCCACCCAAAGGGAATTTTTCCCAATCTCTCTAGGGAGGCAAACTGAAAATATGAGAAGACAGTAAACCTTACTCTTACTTCTCAGTATTTTCTTTCTCTCTAGATGTCTCTCCTTGAAGAAAGCCTGGAATCATATGCATCTCTTGAAGCTGGAAACAAGAAAATATTCTCTTCTCCCAAGCTCTCTTCAACTCTAACTCCACTCATCCAATGCAGAAAATCTTTTTTATAAATGCACTACTTGAAGAGAAAATGAAATGTATTACTTCACAAGAGTTACATAAGTTACTAATAGCATTTTGATGCAAATATATATTATCCCTGACTTCAAATTCAGAGATACTTCAATTAAACTGCTTCTGGAAAGATTTAGACTTAGAAGTGACCTCAGAGATCATCCAAAACTATCACGTTTTATGTAAATAAACAAATTAGTGCCAAAAAGGGGAGAAAAATTGTTCTGTGTCAAGTCCAAAGTTGAACTTTGACTGAAATCTGATCCTGAATTTATCTAGTTTTCATAAGGATGAGGGTGAGTGTCAATCTCTGGTTTCCTTTCATGTAGGTAAATTTAAGAGAAAAAAGTAAATGATATATGACTAATATAAGCTTTTTCTAATAAAATCAGATTGTTGTGTGATTTCTCTGCAAATCTCAAGTCTGACAATGGCCTATTTGTTTCAAACAATATTGAATATTAAAATAAATAATTTAAAAAGTAAATAACCACAGAATGCCTGTAGACACTAGAAAAATATTTTAGTAGATACTCAGAGATAATATGAATCTTAGAAATTAATATCTTGAGACCTGAAAAACATGTTTTTCATGGTTTAAATAACAACATTTCTTGAAATAAATTTTATTAAACTAACCTTTGAAAGATAAAAAATATTGCTCATGCAGGAGGTCATAATAAATGTCATGTGGGGAATGAACTAGAAAAGGAATTGCCAATAAATCTATTGGACTTTTGACAAGTCATTAATTTCTGTGTGCACCATTTTGATCTTCTTCAATTTTAGTGATTCATTTAGATGTATACCAGGGTTCATTTAAATACCACGATTTTGAAATTCTAAGCATTAGTTTCAGTTAGTCATTTGCAGACCACTGAAATTTTGTTCTACCTTATTCAGAATCATAAAACCTCCAAAAGTAGAAGGGGTTCCAGCGATCATTTAATATAACACATGACTGAATCATAAATCCCTTTACAAGTATTCCTGAATTCATTGGCCTGGCCACTTCAAAAACTTAAATAACATGGAATTCTTCTTTTCTCACAGTCTAATTATTATGTTTTTCTTTCTACTGACTTGAAATGTTATTTTGCAGCTTCCACTCAACTCATAGTTTTTACCTTGAGTAGGAAAAGACAAGTCTTTTTCCCATAAAACAAAATTTTAAATATTTGAACTTTGTTATCAAGATTCTTTTCCAGTATTTTGAAATCTGGAGTTAATATCCTCAGGAAACTAGGAAAGTGGTTAAAACAGTAATATTGAAATTGGAAGGATATAAGTTTAAATTCTACTTCTGATATCTACAAATGTACAAATGACTGGCAAGTCAATAAACCTTTAGGAGGTTTTTAGTTTTCTTATCTGTAAAATGAGAATAATACTTGTAGTATTGACCTTAAGGTTTATTATTGTGTGACTAAAATGGGATTTTTTTTAAAAAGTGATTTGCAAACATTCAAGTTGCATGCATACACATATATATTGTTTATCAATTTCTATTACTGACCTATTAAAACATATCTACCTATTATTAGATCTGTTAAGATATAGATCTATTAATAGGTACTTAGACTGTAAACAGTGCACTGATTAACATTAAACAACTGGCTCTCCAAAAAGTATATGCATGACAAAATGTTTTGATTAATCTGCATTATTAACATTTTCACCCATCACTTCCTTAAGTCTAGACAATTAAACAATCAATAAATCTAGCCCTGACTCCTAGCATTCATTGCTTTCTGAAATATAAGTGCTCACACTTAAAAAAATAGCAATCTTCTCTCAGTATTGACTGGAACACATTATTGCTAATAATAAGTAAGCTTTGTCAACAAAAATAAATTCTTGCATTGATTAACTACTTTTCTGCCAGAGATAGGCAGCAAGCTTCATCATTGTTCTTTTGGAATTGCAGTTTGTCATTGAGTTGATCAGCATTATTAGAGATTTCAATGTTGATTGTTTTAACAGTGTTGTTTTTGTATGAATTATTTTCTTGATTTTATTTAGCTATTAATTTTCCAGAGGAAACCTGGTAAATTGGTCAGAGATCTAGATATGGAATCAGGAAAATTCAGCTGCAAATATATCTTACTATTTGGTTTACCCAAGAAATTTAATGGACATCTCTGAGACCCACTTTCCTCATATGAAAGATGGAAATAATGATAGTACCTATTTTGTGATAATCAAGGGATATAGTAGATAAAAACTTACAGGACTATTTAAATGTGTATTATTTGTGAATGCTAAATGTGAATATTGAACTGTATCTTATATGTTTCAGTTTTGAGTTTCTTCTCCATCCAATAACTAGTATTACTCTTAATAAACTCAATGTCTCCAGTTTGTCAAAGAATTTTCTAATATATAGAACTCAGAATGGAACAAAATTTTTTAAATGTGGGATGTTCAAGGTAAAATGACTATCAGCTTTCTCTATGGGTGATAATTATTATTAATAATAATTGAACTAATAATAGTAATAATAAAAGTAAGAACATATTAATTTTTATTTCATTTTAAGGTTTTCAAAGAGCTTCATAATTATTTTTATCATTTTGTCCTCCTAACAAGCCCAGCATGTAAGTATCATTATTTATGTTTTGCAAATAAAGAAGAAGTCGACAAGTTAAGTGACTTGCCCAGGATAACACTGTTAGTAAGTGACTAAGGTCAACTTTGAATTCAGTTTTCCTACTTCCAGGTACAAATAGCTGTATCAAATTCTTTCCTGTCACATCAGATGATTGACTCATATTTTATTTATAGTTCATTAAACCTTCTGTTCTTTTCATCAGTACTCATTATTTTATAGGGTGTGATTTTTAAGTTCAGATCTTTACCTATATCTCTTCTCAATTCAACATTTTTAGATTTTGCATGTTATAATAGCAACCTAAATTTACTATGGATTGACATCTCTTAATCTTATATATTAAATACTACCACTCCAGCTTATTTTCACCTGAAAAATTTATAAATATGCTCTTTTTGAATTCACTTTAATTATTGGCAAAACGTTATACATGAACAAATCTACAACCTGGAACACTTTAGAAGAGACCAATTGTTGATTTCAATCCATTTGCCAGTGGTTCTTGAGTCCCTTTGTTTAACAGGATCCAAATCCCCTTAAGTACACTACCATCTAGTCCACTTCTCTGTCCTTTCTTTGCAAGTTTCATGCCTTCTACAAATCCACTTTTTTCTAGTATGCCTGTCAAAATAATGAAATTAAGTCAGTCAGGTATGATTTGTTTTTACTGAACATACGCTAGTTCAGAGTGATCAGTTTCTTTTTTTGAATGTTCATGAACCTTTTTTTTAAAATAAAACATTGTAAAATTCTGACAGGGCTAAACTGTGAGCTCTCTGACTTGATGATTGGTTCCTAGATTTACTATTCCTTTATTGAAAAATTGGGACTTTTTCTCATCTCTTGTCTTGGAGCCCCTCAAATGCTTACCACAGTTTCTCAGATCAATAACATTTCACCAATTATATCTTGAAGTTCTTTCAAGACCATTATATGTAGCTTGGTTGTGTGAGGTGACATTGACACATTGAGGGGAGTCAGATGTTCTTTGACCATATTCTTATATATCTGAATTTTCAAATTCTATTGATGACTTTTCTTTCTGATACTGAATTCTTTATCTATTGCAGATGTACAGTTTGTTATTCCCTATTGTTTTTATTTTGGGGGAGGTAGGGAGGAGAGAGAGAGAGAGAGAGAGAGAGAGAGAGAGAGAGAGAGAGAGAGTAAGATAGAGACAGAGAGAGGTTTATTTTATTTTTTTTAGGTTTTTGCAAGGCAAACGGGGTTAGGTGGCTTGCCCAAGGCCACACAGCTAGGTAGTTATTAGGTGTCATGAGATCGGATTTGAACCCAAGTACTCCTGATTCCAGTGCCGGTGCTTTATCCACTACGCCACCTAGCTGCCCCGAGAGAGAGGTTTATGAAGAGATTATGGGTACCTAATTTCTCCTTCCCCTTCTACTTTTCACTTGCAAGTGGTTATGAATAGGAGAGATTAGTTGTGAAACCTTGTATATTTAAAGAATTGAGAGGAGAGGCAGCTTTGAACATGGGTACTGGGAGGTTTGTCATGGATTTATTCTTTCACATTATCTTCAATTTTTCTTTTAAAAATTCATTTTGATTGTTTTTTATATCACTTACATTTTGCCAATTTATTCCTCTCTCTTACCTTATTAAAAAAAAATTGGGAGGGGTGATTAGGTGGCATAGTAGATAAAGCACCATCCTTGGAGTCAGGAGTACCTGGGTTCAAATCCGGTCTCAGACACTTAATAATTACCTAGCTGTGTGGCCTTGGGCAAGCCACTTAACCCCGTTTGCCTTGCAAAAACCTAAAAAAAAGAGTGGAGGAAAAACAATTCAGTAAAATGATACTATATTCACCAACCAAGGCTGACATTATCTGTTCTTATTTCTCCTTTGGGGCCAAATTTACTTATTTAACTTCATAGAATTGGATTTCCAATAGAAGCGCTGGTTGTATCTATCTCTGTCTCTGTCTCTATCTCTGTCTCTGTCTCTGTCTCTATCCCTATATATTTTCTTCCTGGTTTCACTTATTTTACTTTGATTCATTTAATATGTCTTCATATTCCTTGTATTCATCACATTCACCATTTTTTTACATCTTACTAATATTCTACTGTGTTCATGTATTCTATATTTAAGGAATATAGAGGTAGACAAATGGTGAAGTGGATAGAGTGACTGCTCTTGAAATCTGGAAGATATAAGTTCAAATCTAATCAGAATCATTTACCAGATATGTGATCCTGGACAAATCATTTAACTTCATTGCTTCAATTTCTTCAGCTCTAAAATGAACACTACCTATCTCACAGGGTTGTTTTGAGGATCGAATGAGATAATGTTTCTATTATACTTAACATATTGATTGAAACATAGTAAGTACTTACAATTTTTCCCTTCTCTTCCCTCTTATTTCATATAAATGTACTAACCATGAGCCTGTAACTGTTTCTAGTTTTCTTGCTACCACAAATAATGTTTATCTTAATATTTTAGGGAATTCAGAACCATGATTTTCGTCTTTAATCTTGTATATATCCTTAGCCGGAAGAATAAATGGTCAAAGGATATGGATCTTTCATTATTCCCTTTAACAAAATTCCCAAATTTTTCTACAAAATTCCCAAATTCATAGCTTTATCTTCAGTTTATTAGTTTTTATATAAAGCCTTCTATACTAAAGTTGCTAATAAAAAACAAATAAATAAATAATAAAAATTAATAAAGTTGTTATATTTTTATAATTTGCCTTGAGAGGAAACCGGGTAATTATTTTAATTATTCTTTTTGTTCAAATTAAAGAACAGCTTTTCATATATATATATATATATTATATATATTTTAAAGTTCTAATTCTTTTGAGAACTTGTTTGATCACATTTTTTACCACTTATTCTTTGGAGAGTGGCTTTTGTTATTATTTATTTATGCTTGTTCCCTATACATCTTTGAAAGTAGACTCTTGTCACATAGTATTAAAACAAGTACTCATTGAGTTTATTTTCTTAGCTAAATTATTTTGCTTTCACTTAAAGCAAAACAAAACACCATAATGTGGGATAACCTAATGGAAAGTTCAGTGCACTGGGGTCAGAAACTTTAGTCATAAATTCCAATTGCTATCACTGTCTGGTTTCCACAAAATAACCCTTTCAGGTTAAGTTCATCACTTCTCAACTCACCACCATGAGGTCTTTTTCAAGTCCTGATTGACACCAGCAATCTCAATCTCATTTTCCTTCTGATTAGAGGACTAAAGTGTGAAATAAAATACCCTTACCAATGCCTTTCTTCATATATGGCAGAAATTAGACATTTCCTTAGCTCTTTACTCCACTATGCACATGCTATCCTGCTTCATTTCAATTCTATTGAACAAGAGAGACTGGATACCATATAGTTTTCCTCTTCCTACCTTTACTGCCTTTTTTGGGTTATTGTCTCACTTTATAGTTTGTAAGATCCTCCAGGGCAAGGACTTAAATTTCTTTTTTATTAATTCTATCTCCAGCACTTAACAGAATGCCTAACATATAATGGGTACTTAATTCAGATTCAGTGGATTAGATTAGTGAGCTTCAGTTTCTTCATGTAAAAAGTGAAAATAGAGATAATATTTAAGCTATTTACCTCCTAGAATAATTATGAACATCAAATTAGGTATAATGAGTAAAGTTCATTGTATCTCCCCAGAATAAAAATGCAAGCTAATACTTTTATATAAGGTAATTTAATGAAATGAAAAAAAGTAAATAATGAGATATTTTTCTTCTTTCATGTAGGAGTCCTAGAGATGCATCTAACATTACTCACTACTGCGAGGTTCTAAAGTTTCTCTTATTTAAATATTTCAGCAAAAATTATTTATCCCATCCTCTGTTAGATTAGAAGTATTAAGCCAAAAATAATATATTTCCATTGCTATTGCCAGATATTAATTATTTAAGAAAATATATCATGAATCTTAAATGATATCATCAATTATGTATTAACAGTATTAACCACAGATGAATGACCAAAAGTAATTTTTAAAATGTTTATTATATACTCTGAAATAATTCACTTGAGGGCTTTCTATTTTCATTTTAAAAAATTCATTCTAAATCTGCTATTTAGTTAACTCCACTATGACTAAAGCTTGAGGAAAAGCCCAAAACACCCAGCCCAATCTTCAGTACAATCTGCAGTCTTTTCTAATTTCCTTGAATGGAGACCTCAATACTTCCTTTAATTATACCTTAAATTATCACTTGACAAATGCTTGTGCCAAGAACTTTTTGCTTTGATGCTGATTGGTGCGAAATGTGGAATTTACAAGCCATTAAGAAGCCATTCTGTGGCATGCCATGTAATTAATTAGAAGCCCAGTAATAAAAAAAAATGCAATTAACTCAATGTCTGTATGCAAAAGGAAAAAAAAAGTTCATTCTTGTGGGAAAAGAAAAGGAACATAAAGTCAGATGGAAGAACCAGTTTCATTCCAGGAAAGAATGTGGAAAAGCAATCATTGGTCTAACTCAGTACATCAATTCTTATCTTCTTTAACCATTTTAATTAACATGTTAATAAATTTCCTGATAGATTTGATAGCAAGTGGCAATCAGGAGGTGTAGGCTGAAATAAAATCTAATGCAGCAAATTTGTAACTTGTTAAAAAAAATCATTATTGCCTACTCAACCATAGTACAACTCTTTCCCTTCCTCCTCTACCACCCTTACGGTAAGATTTTGGTAAGATTTAAGGGGAAGATTACCATTTGTAAGATTTAAACTTTAGCCCCCACATATTAAACAAAATTAATGATCTATTTGCTTGGATCTCATATATTACCTCCAGTTTATCTATCCACTGGGTAAATGGCAGACATTACTTGGTCACTATGATAGATTTGAATGTGGGAAGTAACATCAATCAGTGTCTTCACCTGATTAGTTGTTTGTGTCTTTGACAGGCTCTTCCATCTCACTGAATGAAAACTTGCTGATTACTCACACTTTCCTCTATATGCATTGCATTCCAAGACTACTATATTATATGGCTAATGCTGATGGTAGAAATTTTTTCCTGACAGGTAACAGTAAATGTCTCTTCTTCCTTTATTATTACATACATACTAGACTTGTGCTTTGAATTCAAGTAAGGTTGGTCAACAATGAGAAGAAATGTTAAGAAATGGGAAGTATTAGCTTCAAGTTAAGGCAGCTGTGTTTGTATATAACCCCAGGGAAGCTTAGGAGTGAAAAGTGGAATGAAATGTTCTTCCTAAGATAAAGTAGGAAGCAGATATGTCAAGAATAAACTGTTAATAAAGGAGAAGAAAAAGAGGGTTATGGAAAGTTATGATATTGTGATTATTTTAGGACAAAATATAACAGTAAGGAATGTTATTAAGTCTATATTAAATATGATTTTGCCTCTCTCTAGATTTTGCTAGTATAAAATGTATAAGAACTGACATACTATGTCCATAGGCTTGATATGGAGATGGAATAAATTGATTAACAGAAATATTTGAGCAAGTTCACTAGATATGAATTTTTAGTTGACCCTCAGCAATGTCTGATAAATGTGCAACTTCTAATTAAATACTGTGTCAGAAGGAACAAATTAACAATGATGACGATCAGGGAGATCTTAATTTCAGTTTACATAGAGGATGATAGGAATAAGTCTTAAAAATCATCCAACTGGTACAGCTAGGTGGTTCAATGGATAGAGCACTGGCCCTGGAGTCAGGAGGACCTAAGTTCAAATGTGACCTCAGACACTTAATAATTACCTAGCTGTGTGACCTTGTTCAAATCACTTAACCCCATTGCCTTGCAAAAACTAAAAAAATAGGTCATCCAACTGTGTTTGTGGAGGATAAAAAAGCTGATTTAGAAGGAATGCAATGTATTTTTTAATTGAAATTTTATTTTTCAAATTACATGTTAAGAAAGCTTTTCCATATTCATCAATATGCATATGCAAATTTTTAAGTTACATAATTTTCTTCCACCCTCCCTTCCCATCCCCCTCCCCTCAGCAGTAAACAGTCAGGTGATTAGTGTACATACACACTTGTGTTTGACATGCTTAAAGATTAGTCATTTTTGGTATGAAGAATTAGGATTAAGGGAAAAGAAAGAAAACCATGAAATAGAAAAGAAATACATGAGAAAATTTTGAAAAGTGAATGTAGTATTCATATTCTGAAGGATTTTGTTTTGTTTTGTTTTCCTTCCTCTGAATTTTATTGTCCAGATCTGGGTTCCTATAGTTGTCCTAGCTCTCTGAATTTCTGAGAGGAGCTGCATCCATCAAGACTGATGAACTCACAATGCTGTGTTAATGTATGCAGTTGTCTCTTAGTGCTTCTCCTTTTGCTCAGCATCAGTTCCTGTAATTCATTCCATGCTTTTTTAGAGTCTGACCATTCATGGTTTCTTATAAAACAACAACATTCTATAACATTCATATACCATAAATTATTCAGTCTTACCCTAATTGATGAGTATCCCCTCAATTTCCAATTCTTTGCCACTACAAAAAGAACTGTTTTTGGAACCTGTGGGACTTTTCCCATATTTTTATGTTTCTTCTGGATATAGGCCTAATATTGGAATTTCAGGATCAGAGTGTATCATCAGCTTTATTGCTCTTTGTTGCTCCTCAGAACAGTTGCATCAGTTCACAACTGCACCAACATTAATGCAATGTATTTCTCTTCATGATACCTTATTTTCCCCTATGGTATTTTAAATCATCTAACAACAATGATGATGATGATAAGATAATACTTATATGTACCTTGTATTTTCCATGTGTTGTATTCAGAAATTTTTCCTAATTTGATCTTCACAACTATCATGCAAGATAGTTGCTTTTTTCTATCCCTATTTTATAGGTAAAGAAACTAAGGCAAATGAATGTTAAGTGACTTAGATTTGCATTCGAATCTTTCTGACCCCAGACCCAGCATTTTATTCATTCCTTCATCTAACTTCCAACTCAAAGATAACAGCCCAAAATAAAAGAGTTTCACTATTCTGACAAGCAAATTACAAGTTTTCCCATCTTTGCAAAAAATATTTATTATAATATGCAATTATAAGATTTCTCTAAATATGTTTAATCCTTTTCAATTGCCTCTGAGAACAGTCAAAAATCTTTAATTCAGTGCCTTCATGGGGGTGGAGTAAAGAAGACAAATTGAATTCTTTTCAGGAAGGTCAAGAAAAAATCACAGTGAGTCATTTTTCAGGCCCAGGTCAATTTGGAGAGAAGAGACAAAGAGGTCTGCTAATCCTGGAAAGAGAATTCACCAGGGATAGAAGAGCAAGCAATGGTGACTGATGGCATTTCAGTGCCCAGGAATGGAAAGGGGACTGAGGTAGAGAACTAATGGAAGAAGCATGAGGCCTGAAAGAGAATCCTAGCTGTCATTGAACTAGCCTTTGAGCAAGTGCTGTCTCAAAATTCTCTGGTCCATTTTCCAGTTCCAAACCATATAGATCCAGGACAGAGAGACAAGGTCATGAGTACATATTGGGACTAGTTGAGTAGTAGCATGCAATAAATACCAGAAATGTAACTGAGGCTATGAGTCCAGGAAGAGCAGTGATTCATTTCTATTTTCTTTTAATCTGTCACATAAGTCAAAGTAAAGCCAGTAATTAAGTCACTCTGAATCCATAGAACTTCCCCAGCAGACTAAAAGTGATCGATATGATCCATAGTATTCTGAATCTAAACTATACATGAGCCAACAAACCCAAATCTAGTTCAGGAACTTGCAGATTGGGAGAACAGTGGATAAAACTCTGCTAGGATCATATCTCTTTGAGAAAATTGAGAACTTGAAGGCCTCCCAATTGAGTTATGAAAGAAGTGGAATTAGATTAAAGGACTAAAGTTCAGGCAAGAAATTCTCCCTTCCAGTAAAGTGCACAGAATGTAGCACTTACATAAAATTTGAAGTCAAGATGTTAGGTTGGAAGAACTATCAAATAAACAAAAAAGAATCTAACGATAAAGCCTTAATATAGTGACAAGAAACTTCAAAACACAAATACAGATGATGACTTGAAAATCTATATGCAGTGTCTCAAAGAAAAATGTGTATAGAACCTGTAAACAATAAGAATTTATAGAGAAATTGAAGAGTTAAGAAATTTAAAAAATTGAATGCTTTCATATTAAACTTTGGGTAGTCAAAGAAAGTCAAAAGGTAGTTCTAGGTCTAGGAGTTCATAGTTTAATGGAGAAGATAACATGTAGGCAATTATATGCAGGATGTAAAAGGAATAACTGACAAAGGGGAAGCAAAAGATAGAGAAATTATATGAGAATCTTCAAGTGTATTTTATTTTGCTTCAAGTTTCTAATTTTAATCCAGCCTTTTTTTTAATTCACTTGCTAATTGATCTGGGATAAGGAAGAAATAATCATTATAAAATTCTTTTATATCAATATTGAATGGAAAAAAGTTAAGAAATTCTTTATTGCAGAAAAATTGCATTCTAAACATACCAATGCCTAGTTATGATTTTTAATATCTGTTTTAAACACATGTAAAGCTCTGTTTATAAAAGTCTATTAAATTTTATGCTCCATAGAATATAATGGAGTTCCTTTAATGCTGAGTAATTTGTGTTTGAGACCAAACCTTACAGTAAAATTAGAGATTTTAGAGTTAGAAGACAATTTATATATTTTCTAACCTTTAAGTTTGCACATGAGTAAATTGAGGTTCACATCATTTAAGTAATCTATCTAAAGTCACACCAATAGCAAGTAAAGAATTCAAGATCTGAATGAAGGTCTTCTTATTCCACATCCATTGTTCTTTATAAGTAGGAAAGTTATGACTTTGTTTAATGTATACACTGTTCTATCTATACTCATTGCCTCTGTTTCCTCTTCTTCCATTTGTTTTTAAACTTTGAAATCAAGCTTCTAATTTTATCATGCAAATAAAATAATTCTCTCAAAATGTGAATCATCATCTCTTAATTACCAAACTTTAATAGTATTTGTTCAGTTTTCATTCTTATGAACTTCTTTACAACATTTGATAATCAGTTTTATGATATTTGTCTTTTTTTGTCTTTCTATTTTTCTGATTCTTCAGTGTGCTTTTCTAAATAATCATTCAAATCATATATATATGTATATATATATATATGTATATATATATACATATATATGACAAGATTCCTTTCTAGGTCCTCTTGTCTTTACACTTGTTCACTTGGTAACCCCATTAATAAACATTGATTTAAAAGGAGGCTAGGTGGTGTAGTGGATAAAGCAATGGCCCTGGAGTCAGGAGTACCTGGGTTCAAATCCGGGTTCAGACACTTAATAATTACCTAGCCGTGTGGCCTTGGGCAAGCCACTTAACTCTGTTTGCCTTGCAAAAACCTAAAAAAAAAATAAACATGGTTTAGTTATCATTTCTATACAGTTTAATCCTAGATCTATGTATCTATATATCTCCTGATAGTCTCTCATCACAAATTGCCTCCTGAATATTGAGTTTAAGCTTAATAAGACCAAAGTAGAAATTATTATACCTGCCTAAAATACACACCCTGACTTTCTGAACATCCCTCTTTATGTCAAAGCCCCATCATCCTTTTAGTCTCTCAGGTTCATAGACTTAGCATTACTCTCTATTCTATACTTGTGCACTTTGTAGCTTATAAATTTGCAAGTTTGCTATTATGAGGATGTGCCTAAATCTGATCAGTCTAGTGATTCAGATTAATGGTAGACCTTTCATGCTTCAAGAATCAGAAAAGAAAAATTAATGATAATCCTGAAAGCCACCCTGACATCTTAAAGGGAAAAGTTCTCAGTTTATATAAAATAGCTGTTTCCTACATTATTTTACCTTTTGGTTACAAGACTCAGTTTTTTTCCTGCAGAGTCTTACACCACTAAAATAATCTTAATCTAAACCACATTGGAAGAACTTAATACATATAATAAATATGTAATTCTACCCCCCCCAAAACAAATTTTTAACAAGAAAAATAAATTAAGTAGGTACCATCTCCTTTCTTCATTGGCTATACAGGGACTTCAACAAAGGAATTTTGTTATTTTTTTGTTTTTTTAATTGATGTTTTATTTTTGATTTCTTCTGGATATAGGCCTAGAATTGGAATTACTGGATAAAGGGGAACGAAGAGTTTTATTGCTCTTTGGGCACAGTTCCATATTGCTCTCCAGGATGGTTGGATCAGTTCACAACTCCACCAATACTGCATTGATGTCCCAATCCTCTTGCAGTCTCCCCAACATTGATCATTTTCCCTTTCTGTTATTTTAGCCAGTCTGATAGGTGTGTGGTGATCCGTCATAGTTGTTTTAATTTGCATTTAAGTAATCAATAATGTTTTGGTGCATTTTTTCATATGATTATATATAGCTTTAACTACTTCATTTGAAAGCTGTCTATTCAGAACCTTTGACTATTTATCAATTGGGGAGTGACTTGGAACCCTATAAAATTCATGCAATTCTCTCTATATTTTAGAAATCAGATCTTAATCAGAATTGAGTAGAGTATTTCTCAGCTCTGTTTTCCTTCAAATTTTGGCAGCATTGATTTTATTAGTGCAAAACCTTTATAATGTAATAGAGATAAATCATTTATTTTACAATTTATAATGGGCTCTGCTCCTTGTTTGGTCATAAATTTGTCCCCTTTCCATAGATAGAGTATTTCTTGTTCTATTAATTTATCTAGGATGTCCCCCATTATGTCTAAATCCTGTACCCATTTTGACCTTATTTAGGTATAGGGTGTGAGATGTGGGTCGATGGCTAGCTTTTGCCATACAATTTTCCAGTTTTCCCAAGAATTTTTGTCAAATAATTCTTATACCAGAAGGTAATGTCTTTGGGTTTGTCAAATATTATATTACTGTAGTCCTTTACTACAGTCTGAACTTATCCTAAACTAGACACTATTTCTTAACCAGTACCAGGGAGTTTTGATGAGTGTCACTTTATAGAATAGTTTTAGATATGGTAGAGTTAGGCCATCATCCTTTACTTTTTTCCCATCAGTTCCCTTGCTATTCTTGCCTTTTTGTAGCTGCAGATGAATTTTGTTACTATTTTTTTCTAACTCAGTAAAATAATTATTTGATTAGTTTGATTTGTAGGACACTGAGTAAATAATTTGATTTGGGTGGTATTGTTATTTTTATTTCCTTAACTCAACCTAATCATGCACTATTTTTTAAAAATTTATTTAAGGCAATGGGGTTAAGTGACTTGCCCAAGCTCACATGACTAGATAATTATTAAGTGTCTGAGGCCAGATTTGAGCTCAGGACCTCCTGACTCCAGGGCCAAGTTCTCTATCCACTACACCACCTAGCTGCCCCCTAATCATGAACTAATGACATTTTTCCAATTATTTGGATCTGACTTTATTTGGGTGAGAAAGACTTTATAATTTGTGTTCATACAGTTTCTGGGTTTGTCTTGGGAGGTAGATTCCCAAATATTTAATGTTGTTTATGGTTACATTAAATGGAACGTCTCCTTCTCTCTTTTATTCTTGGACTTGGTCCTGCTACTGTGCTGAATTTATTGTTTCAAGGAATCTTTTGGATGATTTACTTGGGTTCTCTAAGTATATCATCATATCATCAGTGAAAGCTTTGCTTCCACATTGCCAATTCTGATTCCTTCAGTTTCTTTATCTTCTCTTTTTGCTAAAGGAAGCATTTCTAATGCTATATTGAATAGTAAGGGGGCTAATGGACATCTTGTTTCACCCCTGATCTTATTGGAAATGTTCTGAATATATCCCCATTATATGTAATATTTGCTGATGGTTTTAGATACTTATTTATTATTTAAAGGAAACTCCATTTGTTCCTAAACTATCCTGTATTTTATAATAGGAATAGACATATTTTTTCAAAGGTTTTTCCAGCATCTATTGAGATAATCATATGATTTCTCTTAGTTTTTCTGCTATCATGTCCAATTATGTTGTTTTGCGTAATATTGAACTATCCTTGACTATTTTGTAAAATCATCATGTATTATCCTAGTAATAATTTGCTGTAATCTAATTGCTTAAATTTTATTTAAGATTTTTGTAATCAAATTTCACTAGGGATATTGTTCTATAATTTTCTTTGTTTTGCTTCTTCCAGTTTTAGGTAGCAGCACCGTGTTGGTGTCATAAAAGGAATTAGGCAAAAATCTCCTATTTTTTTAAAAAAAGGTTTATGTAGAATAGAAATTAATTGTTCCTTAAATGTTCCTTTAAATGTAGAATTCACTTGTAAATCCATTTCGACCTTAAAACTTTTTCTTGGGGAGGTTATTTATGATTGCTTCAATTTCTTTTTCTGAAATTGGATTATTTAAGTATATTATTTCCTCCTCTATAAATCTGGGCTGTTTATGTTTTTGAAAATATTCATACATTTCTTTCAGGTTATCAAATTTATTGGCATATAGCTCAGTAAAGAAGCTCTAAATTATCTCTTTAATTTCCTACTTATTGGTGGTTAGTTCACCTTTTTCATTTTGATGATTTTTTATTCATTTGATAATTTGGTTATCTTTATTTTTAATCAGATTAATCAAAAGTTTGTTTATTTTATTGACTCATAAAAGCAACTCTTAGTATTATTAATTGGATTAATGATGTTCTTGCTTTCAGTTTTATTAATCTCTCCCTTGATTTTTAGAATTTCCAATTTGGTATTTAATTGTGGATCTTTAATTTCTTCTTTTTCTGGTTTTTTTATTTGCATACCCAATTCATTGATCTCTTTTTTCTTTATTTTATTCATAAAAGCATGTAGAGATATAAAATTTCCCTTCAAAAGTGCCTTGGTTGCATTCCATGAATTTTGTCCAATTATTACCATTTTCTTGGATATAATTATTGGTTATTTTTATTATATGCTGTTTAATCCACTCATTATTCAAAATTAAGTTATTTAGTTTTCAATTAACTATTTTTATCTTTCCATGATCCTTTATTATATGTAATTTTTATTGCATCTGGGAAGGATGCATTTATTATTCCTGTGTTTCTTCATTTGATTTTAAGTCTTTTATGCCATTATACATGGTCAGTTTTGCTATTTGTGCCATGTACTGCTGGGAAAAAAGGTATATTCTTTTTTATCATCACTGTTTTCCCCAGTGGTTTAACACATTTCTTTTCTAAGATTCCATTCACCATCTTAATTTCCTTCATCTTTATTTTGTGGCTAGATTTACCTAGTTCTTAGAGGGGGAGGTTGAGGTCTTGCCATTATTAAAGTTTTGTTCTCTATGTCTCCTTGTAATTCACTCAGCTTTTCTGTAGGAATTTGGATGCTATACCACTAGGTGCATGTATATTTAATAATGATATATCTTCATTACCCATGGTACCTTTTAAGAAGATGAAATTTCCTTCCTTATCCCTTTTAATGAGATATATTTTTGCTTTTGTTTTATCTGAGATCAGGATTGCTACCTTTGATTTTTTTGCTTCTGCTGAAGCATAATATATTTTGCTCCATCCTTTTCCCTTTTCCCTGTGTGTGTACCTCTCTGCTTCAAATGTGTTTCTTGGAAACAACATATTGTAAAATTCTGATTTTCAATCCATTCTTCTATCCAATTCTATTTTATGGGATAATCAATCCCATTCATATTTACAATTAAAATTAGTAATTCTGTATTTGTCTCCTTGCTATCTGTCCTCATCCATATTTTTTCTTTCTTTTCCTCTTATTCCTCCTCACCAAAGTTTTGCTCCCTTGACCCTTTAACTTTTCCTTTAAATTGTAGCTTTCAGTTTGTTTTCACTCTTCACTTCCTTTTTATCAGTCCCTTTTTCCTCTTTCCCTTCCCCACCCACACTTTCCTGTAGACTAGGATAGATTTTAAAACCCCAATGGAAATATAATTATTCTCTGTGCCAATTTACTCCATGTTCACACTCTCCCTTCTTTCCTTCTAAAATAAATCTTGGTGCCTCTTCACCTGGTGTCATTTATCACTCAAGTACTACAAATCAGGTAACATCGATCACAGTTTTATTAATCGAGTCTTTCATAAGTTCAAGGTGTTATCAATGTACCATCAGAAACTGATAGATTGATTACTTGATAATTTGATAAGCAACATTGCTTCAAAATCACTATCTTCTCTTCTGTCTCATTAGAGGTACACTTTTCAAGAGTCTTGAATTACAATAAATTATAATCATTTTTTCCCTTACTCTTTTTTCAAGTAACCTCTAAGGACACACAATTCTCATGAGTCAAAGTATCATGCAAAGCTCAATCATTTCTTGAACAATATGTAGCCTTCCCTCCTCACACTTCCCTCCCTCCTATTCCCTCCCCTCTCTCACCCCCCCCCCCCCCAGGGTACTTAACCCTTTGTTAAGTAAAGCATAGATTAAGTTCAACCCTGATTTAATTAACCATAAGCATCTCACAGAGCTCTTAAGTACTGGGATGCTCTGAAGATCTCACTATGAGAGACAGTGATTCAGGACTGCACAGCTTATGATGCCCTCACCAGAGAAAGTGCTAAACTTTGTGAGCATAGCCAAATTAAAGTAGGTCAAAGGAAACTGAGACACTTAAGTTTAATGTAAACAACCCTCCCTTTCATCAGGGTGTTTTACCTCAAACATAGTGATGTCATCTTGGACTTCTTCAATGGAGAGACAAAACCCAACCATACCAAATCCTCTAAGTACAATCTCTTCAAATATGTTCTACCTTTTAATCATCCTGAGAGAAGTACAATTCTCAAGAGTTATAAGTCTTATACATTCTCTTTTAGGGTTGTATACAATTTGATGGTCTTGACTAACATTTGTTAGTTTAGTTTTATTCCTTCCCCTTTTCATTTTCCTTTTTATGTGTCTTTTGAGTCCTATATTTGGTGATTGAATTCACTGTTATGATTTAATCTTTTTTGTCAGGATATTTTAGAAGTCCTCTTTTTTCATTGAACATCTATCTACTCCCCTGGCAATAAATGCTGAATTTTGCAGGGAAGTAAATTTTTGCTTGTAATCCCAGATTCTTTGCCTTATGATATATCATATTCCAGGTCTTCTGGTCCATCAATGTTTAGGCTGATTGGTCCTCTGTGAGTCTCATTATGTTTCCTTTGTATTTAAATTGTTTCCTTTTTGCTCCTTGTGTAAGTTTTTCCTTTATTTGAGAGTTCTAGAATTTGGTTATAACAGCTTTTGGAGTTTTTATCTGGGGGGTCTCTTTCTGGAGGGATTCTGTGTATTTTTTTCAATGGCTATATTGTGTTCTTATTCTAGCAAATTTGAACAGTTTTTCCTTTTTAACTTCTAGCATAATGTTTTTCAGATTCTTTTTTTTTATCTAGGCTTTCTAGTAGTCCAATGATTAATTGATGGAGTCTCACAGTCTTGTAGATTCATTGGTTTCTATTTGTTCAAGTCTAATTTGTAGGGGTTCATTTTTTTCAATTAACTTTTGTGTTTCCTTTTCCAGTTGATTTTTTTACCTTTCAAGGATTTGCTTTCTTTGGTCAAGTTTTCATAATTTTTTTGCATTACTCTCATTTCTTTTTTTTCTTTTTCTTCTTTCTTCTTTAGTTTTTAATTCTTTTTTTGAGCTTTTCTGTGAACTTTTGCATTTCAGTCCAATTCATAGACTCTTCTGGGACTACCTTTGTGAGTAATTTTTCACTAATTTCTTCTGACATGGCATAGTTATCATCTTTATCTGCAAAATCCTCTTTTAGCTTTTTTGCTCATCTTTATTATTTGAGCTCTGCTCCTGGGGTATAGGCAGTATAGATCCAAGCTTTTTATGATGGAACTGGGATCTGATCCCTTGCTGTTGGACAAGATGTTACCTATTCAGTCTAGGTCTTGCCTTTGCATAGTTTATTTCTTCCTTTTTGTCCAGATTCTGACTATACATTGGTTTGTTTTCAACCCAGTTTTGTCTTTTGCCCAAGTGTTCCCAGGATACAGACTTTGATGTTTGGACACTTCCTGCTGGCTTTCTCTATAGATGCTGGTACTGATGCTGTTGTGAGGCTGTCATTTCTTGGACTGCTCTGTGGCTAAAAGTTTCCCACTGACTTTCCCATTCTCTTGCCTCACTGGGATTTATTTACCTTTTCTCCCAGAGTGACAGACCTTCACTGAAGCTCCTCCATGATGTCTACCATTGAAAACTTCTTTGTATCTTCTCTTTTTCTTGATGGGATCTGTTGCTTTAATTTAAATGCAGAGACTTTATCTTTACTAGGGAAAAGCTCCAGGAGTATGCCAGCGTCATGCCTCCATCTTGGCTCTGCCCTGTAAGTTCTCAACAAGGGGATTTTGGATAGAAAAGTAGTCCAGACTCTTGCATTGGATAGAGTAATCACAAAAACATGAATTCAGTTACTGTTTCATACTCTTATGTGTGACTCCAGGAAGATGATTTACTTCATTTAGTCTCAGTTTCTTCATCTGCAAAACTAAGAAAATGTACCAACTTCATAGCATTGTTGTAAAGATCAAATGAGAAATATATGTATAGATATGTGTATATATATATATATATATAACATATATTTATATAAATATGTAAGTATATAAAGTGTTTTACAAACCTTAAAATTATCATAGAAATGTTAGTTATTACCATTTTTCTTTTATTTCAATTACTAGGGAAGGCATATCTTTTCTTAGCTGTGTTGTCCCCCACCATAGTTCAATATCATCTATGTGGAATGATTTAAGCAATTCCAGGACCTTCCACTTCATCCTTTCCATAAAAACTAACAGAAATTACCATTAGTGCAGGTATAGATATGAATCTTTATGAACTTGTAAAATCTATTCCTTTGATATATTTTCCCAGATTAGTTACTATGATTTAAACTTAATTAGATAATTTACCATGCACTACCACCTCAGCAAGGATATTTCAGTAGTTTTTCTTGGGAAACTTTGGGTTAATTCAGTGCCTGTCATAAAGCAGTAATCTAGCTTCTGAGATTAAGCTGCCAATCTAAATTTCAGAGGAACTTTAACCTTTTCTCTAGGGTGGCTTGTCCCTACAGTCACACAAGTATGGACATATCTTCTCTGCCTATCTTGTTCATTAAGCATCTATTTGTCTAGACCTATGGGGAGATATAAGAATATCTTTTTGGACCATTTAGAGGGCTTCCAATGTTCCTCCAAAATATTTCAAATGATATCAAGTTCCTATAGCTATACATAGAATTATTGGAGTTTGATTTTCATCTGTGATATGTTATCTCATATAAACATTAATTTAACCATTAAATCATGGCAAATCACCCCCTATTACCCTGGTCAGGCTACAAAATAATCTGTTCCATGCCTGAATCAGTTCAATCCAGTAATTTAGTCTCAGGGTTAGAAAAAGATAATTGTAAATCCTAAAATGGCTATCAATAATAAATTATTAAAGGCAAATGACCATGTGATATCAGTAGCAAAGAACCTGGTAAATTATAGTTAAACAATATTTGCTGATAGAAATTCATATAATTTGGAAGAAATATTTAGCAAATTAGAAAAATTGAGAGAAATAACAGATTATCTTTCATTTCTGAAGTATCAAAGGTAATTATGTATATAATAAGAAGGCTTTATGTTAGAGGCATTGGTTGGTTTTTGTTCTTCATTATCAAAGAAGACCAAACTAAAAGGCACTATTTAGAGATGATCTGACTATGGCTGATCAGATCAATAGGAGTTTGTAATCCTCCACTACAGGCTGGATACAAATAGCCCATGTGGAGTGATGGAGTGATGGATTTACATTGATTAGTGACAGAACCATGATCCTAGAAAAATGGACTGAGCATTTCGATTGTGTTCTCGACAGATTGCCATCTTTCAAAAGCCATTGACTGCTTATCTCAAGTTGAAGTCAAACTGTCTTTAAATGAAGCTGCAATTGAAAAAGAGGTTTTGAATGTCATTAGGCTCCTTTCCTGTGACAAAGCACCTGGTGCTATTTCTACTCCAGTTTAGATTTACAAGATGGGGGGGGGTTCAATGCACATACAAAACCTGACTGAAATATGAAAATTTTTTATGTTTTTGTAAGGCATATGGGGTTAAGTGGCTTGCCTAAGGCCACACAGCTAGATAATTATTAAGTGTCTGAGACCAGATTTGAACCCAGGTACTCCTGACTCCAGGGCTGGTGCTTTATCCTCTACGCCACCTAGCCACCCAGCCACCCCATTTTTCCAGTTTATATGGCATGAAATGATTATTCCCTCAGGACTTCAAGGATACCTCCATTGTCCATCTATATGCTAAAGGAAATAGATGTCCAACAACAGTCACAAGAGTGTCTTTCAACTGCTTCAATTCTGAATGCTAAAAGAGCACATCACCCTCTTTGATGAGGGCACACCAGGCTGAGTGGTCCTCTGCCAGTATTTTTCCATGCTGTACAATCAATTCAAGGGTTCTTAAGAAAGATCTTCAGAGTGTCCCAGTTCTATTTTTCCTGTACCCTTGTAAGCACTTGATTTGTATGAGTTCTCCATAAAATAGTTATTTTGGCAAATTTGGTAGTTGTTCTCTTTGTAATAATATTTGAATACTTGACAGTTTAGCTCAAGAAAGGACTTCAGTGTCTGGTATCTTTTCTTGCCAGATTATTTCCAGAATCTCCCTAGGATAATTCAAATGAAAAGGATTCAGTTTTCTGGCATGGCACTGGTAGGTTGTCCAGGTTTCACAGGCATACAGCAATGAGGACAGCACAATGAGTCTATAGACCTTCAGTTTAGAAGTCAGTCCAATATCTCTTTTCTCCCTACTTTCTCCAGAGTTTCCTAAATACTGAGCTAACTCTGGCAATGCGTGAGTCAACCTCATTATCAATGTGTACCTCCTTAGAAAGCACACTGCCAAGGTAAGTGAACTTATCTACAGTACTCAAAACTGCTTCATTTTCTATAACCAATGATTCTATCTATAGATGGTGGTTCTGGCTGATGGAGTAACTGTTGTTTTGTGTGTGTATGTGTGTTTGTGTGTGTGTGTGTGTGTGCTAATTGTTAGGTCAAATTTAGCACAAGTAAAAGAGAATTGATCCATTCTTTATTGCATCTCAGTTTAGAGTCTGCATTGTATATTCAATCAATTACAAACAGAAGGTCACACACTAACACTCCTTCTCCTTTGGTCTTGAAGAATTTATCATCAGTGTGATGATGATCTGTCTGACCTTGATGCTGTGTTTATCCTCAGTGAAGTCACTTGATAACATGTCTGGAAACATGGTAAGAGAACATGGGCAAGCATGTCATCATGAAATTGAACTTTTCTGGGCAATCACATTTTGACATAAGCTTCCTTAAGCCCTCATGACTAATGGTATCAAAAGACTTGATCAGTTCTGCAGACATTGGTTACAGATCTCTATTCTGTCCCTGGCATTTATCATAGAATTGTGGGGCAGGAAACATCATTTTGATTGTTCCTCAACCCTTTCTGAAGCCACTCTGGCTCTCAGGGAAGTGACCATCTTCCAGGTGAAGACAGTTTATTGAGGAGGATTTTGACAAGAATCTTACCAGCAATAGCTGAAAGAGAAACACTCTTGTGATTATCACTGGGCATCTATTCCCTTTACCTTTAAAGAGATGGTCAATGGAGGTAGCCTTGAAATCCTGAGAGATAATCTCTTCATGACATAAACTGGAAAATTTCAGTCAGTTTATGTATGTACATTGGAACCCCCAATTCAGAAATCTAAACTGGAATAACATCAGCCCCAGGTGTCTTGCCACATGAAAGGAACTTAATGACATTCAAAACCTCTTTTTTCAATTGGAACTTCAGCTAGGGTCAGCAAGACTTCAACTTGAGATAAACGGTTAATGACTTCTGCATTAAAAGATGATGCTGTTAAGAGCAGTATGGATGTGTTCAGTCCTTCTCTTTAGGATCATATCCCTATCACTAATCAATGTGGCTCAATCAGCACTGAGTAATTGAGATGCACCATAATTCTTTGTTCCATAAATATCCTTCAGGGCATCACATAAGTACTTGGATTATTACTAATTGTATAAAATTGAATTTCGTCTTCCTTCTTACTAAGCCAAGAATCCTGAATCTAAGTTTTACTTGTATTTTACTTTTGATGGAATTAAATGCTACCTTCTGCTAGTAATGCCTGTGTAGTTTAATATTTTTCATTTAATAACTTCTATATTTTCCCCTCATTTTTGTCAAACCAGTCTTAATATTTGCTAGTGTTCTTACCCAGAAGAGCAACTGAAGTGTTTTACACCAAATCTCAGAAAGTTGCCCACTCTTTTTCTGCTCCACTTGCCAGTTGTGTATTGGCTCAACTTTCCATCCAAGTTTTCAGCAAATTATTCTCACTCAGAGAAATATTATAATCTCTTAACATTAATTCTTCTTATAGTGATTTTGCCTTGTGTTCATTGCTCCTATTGAATGTGAATAGTTTGGAAAAGATGAGTCTGTGATCAGTCCAGCACTTGCACCATATATTGTCTTCATGACTCACATTCTGTTTGTCTCTTTTCCTTATGTTCACATAATCTGTTACTTGTCAATGTTTGCTGTGAAGGCACATGCAATTGTAATATGTTAGTGGCATAATAATTCAGAAAAAACTTGAAAGAAATGGTCTACTAAAATCTAATGAAACAACTCAATTTATAATAGTCAGGTATTCGTGAGAAAGATAAGTGAAGAAAGTGTCTAGGTGAGTATATTTTTGTAATATATACTATGAATAATGTGTTTTTAATATTACCTTTCATAATGTTTTATTTATTTTGATTTAAAACTTTTATTACTTGCTTTTAAATCACAAAGGAACAGAAATGAAAACAAGGAAATATCTTTAGTTTTTAACTTGGTTATCCAAATATGTGTAAAAGTTTGCTGTTTTTATCATTAAGGTATAACCAAATCATTGCTGCCTATCTGGCAGTTAGTGTCCCTGAAATATACAAAAATAGCTTAAAAGTAAATAATTAACTTTTAAAGTTCTACCCTTGTAAATCAAACCCATCAATGATATGATGATAAATTTCAATATTTTATTAAAAATGCTGCTTTAATATAAATCAGATCTTTCTTAAATTACACTTTTAAGCAATTTCTGGACCATATAGTATATAAATCAAAAGGTTCCGCAAATCGGTGATAAATACTAAAGAAACTCTGCAGTAATACATTTATTATACATTAATTAACATAAGCATTGAAAATGTTTCATTGTGCACATAAATTCATGTCATAAATTATTTATGGTGATATATTGTGATACATATATAATATATATTATACAAATACACACACACTCACACACACACGCACACACACACACACACACACACACATATATGCACTAAGTATTCATTTCACCATTTGCACTAAAGATGTACTGAATGATATGTTGGACTCTCTTAAACACTGTAACTACTACCTCCCCCCCCCTCCCACCTCTACTACACTTCCACCTTAAACAGCAAAAATCACAAGATAATTGACTAATATTATTTGGTCAGTGTAACAGGATAGGAGGAAAAGTATTTTTGCATTATGTTTATTGAATCATCACATTAGAAATAGTTGGAATTCTAAATACATTCATACAGATTACATTATTAAGAGAGTGGCATAAGTACAGATGACTGGAGTTGATATTAAAAATTTCAAATTAAAGTTCTAGAGATATTTCAAATAAAATCAATCTGAATTGTCAAAGTTGAGTCCTTAATGTTACATTTCTTAACAATTTGACCATAGGAGCCTAATTCAGTAAGTCAAGCATTTGTTACTTACTAATTTCTAGGTAATGTACTAAGTGCTGGGAATACAAACAAAAGCAGAAAATTAATGTCTGCTTCTAAGGAGTTTTCATTCTAATCTGGAAAGATGGGGAAAAAAAATTGAAAGGCAGTAGTCTTGGTAAAAGGGTTACCTGTTTGGGGGCATGAGAGAGAAAGTCTTTTGGAGGTAAGTCAGCAGAGTCTCCTTAAGTTGAAATTTTGCAAGAAATTAGACAGACAAAGGTGAGTTCCAAGAGCAGAGAATACTTGCAGTGTAATAAATAGTCCTAAATTATAAGTACAACAAGATATAGGAGTCGAGCATCCTGAGATAAGTTTCTGTGGCATGGTAGAGAAAAACCTATGGAGATGAGTAAGCAATGCGTCTATAGCTTTGTGCAATATTCATTGATCTAATCTCTAACTTCCACTGAAGGAAAGAAGGGCTTATATATCTGGAAAGCTATGACTCAGAATCTATGAAAAGTAGTATATAGGTTCAAAGATTTAGATTGACAAGACAAAAAAGACATTTGGATTACCTTTGACTATTTCTGAGAATATCCATATCTCTCATTATGTTCTAGTACTTTGACAAAATTGTCTGTACCCCACTAAAAAGCAATGATAAAAATCATGTAAAAAGGTAGACATGATAGACTTTACAGATTATGTTAAGCTACTCAAACAAATCTGCTATCTTATGAATTTGGAAGTATCCTCCAACAGTGCATGTCATAACCTATCAATTCCTAGTCATCCTGTATGGCCCTTGTACTAGTTCCACCACTCTCCACTTAATTCATGCCAAGGGATCTTTTGGTTCTTTCATGTACTAGACATTGGCATCACTAGTGCGGCTATTGTTTGACCCATATATAAACTCTAGAGATGCTTATTCCAATTCCAACTGATGATTCACATCTCCTGAATAAAGACTGATTTTGTCTCCTCACTTTTCTAGTAGTATTGCTGAGGCCTAATATTGTTTGCTTTAAGAGAAGAAACCTTAATCTGGTATATTTTTTCCCAACACTGATTAGTAATTATTTCGTTATCTGATCTAATTAGTGCTAGTTATTATCTATCCAATATTTTGAATACTGCTGATTAGCGCCTTGTTTTATATGATCAACTAAGATCACTTAGCTTATATCAAAATAAAAAGATGTTTAATGAAAAAATATAGAAAAAATAATATAAAAATTCTCTTCTCTACCATCTTGGTCTCTGAGGAAAATGGAATACAATTTGAGAGTTAATACAAAATATTTACTCTACCAAATTCAATTCTAAATTCAATTCCAAATTTTCTAGTCACTTAAGGGATTTCAATAGGCAGAGCATGCTAGATAATAATAATAAAGATTGGTCTAGTCCCAGAATACACCAGTGGAGAACTTGGGTTTTTATTTGCTACAAGCTACTTTCAACATGTGACAAATCTTCTCTTCTTATCATCTAGTAACTTGTTGCCATCTTTTTACTCCTATTCTTGAAAATTCCTAATTGCTTAGATTTTTAGCCTCCTCATGTTTACTATGCTTTTTTCTATTATTACTTGATATTAATATTTAGAGCTTTAATGACTTATTTATTTTATGCCTCAATTCCACATAACAAAATAGGTAGAACATTTGTATTTGTTTGTTTGTTTGTTTATTTATTTATCTATTCATTCTTTCATTCATTCATTCATTATTTTCCTGATTTTTTTTATTTTTTATTTTATTTTTTTATTCTCATTTTGTACAAATGATTTTTTTACATTACTAAAATATTCTTGTTTAAGAGCAAACAAAATACCCCTCCCCTCATGAATATAGACTTGCTTGAGCAATAAAGTAAAGGGGAGAAAAAAATTAAAATAAAAAAAATAATAGTAATAATTGTAGGTAGGGCCAGATGGCACAGTGGACAAAACACCAGTCCTGGAGCCATGAGCACCTGAACCCACATCCTGCCCCGTAGACCCAACAATCACACAGCCATGTGACATGCAAGCCACTCGATTCCCCACTGCCCAGCAAAAACCAAAAAAGAAGGAAAAAAAAGACCCAAAATAAAATGAAATAGTAATAATAGTAGGGGTGGCTGGACAGAGCATTGGCCCTTGAGCCAGGAGCACCTGGGTCCAAATCTGGCCTCAGACACTCAAAGACCACCCCGCTATGTGGCCCCAGGCAGGCCACCCAGCCCCATTTGCCCTGCACCCCCCCTTAAATAATAATAATAATAATAATAATAAATGTGCTTCAGTCTTTGTTCCAACACCAACAACTCTGTCATGGGTGGATCATATTCTTTATGGTAAATCCATTGCAAAAGTTACTTCCATACTTTTCCACTGTTGCCATTGCTGATCGCAAATCCCTCCTTTCTTATTTCTCCACTACCATGTACTATATTTTCTCTCTCCTTTCACTCTGACTCTGCTGTAGGGTAACTGAGTGGCACAGCAGACAGATCTCTGGTCCTGGGGCCAAGAAGCCCTGGGCCCCCACACCACCCCTTAGGGCCAGAATCTACCTGGCCCCATGGTCCTGGACAGGCCTTCCAATACCAGCCCCTTGCAAGAAGTAAAAAAGAAAATGTGTTATATCTGACTACTCTGGCCCCATGGTCCATCCTCTCCTCCATCACTCACATCCCCCCCTTCCCCCCTGTCCCCCCCCCCTTCTTACTCCAGATGCCTATACCCCATTGAGTATATATGCTGTTTCCTCTCCTAGCCACCTCTGATGAGAGCAAAGGCTCCTTTATTTTCTCTTGCCTTCCCCCTTCCACATCATTGCAATAGCTCATTGTAATTAAAAAAAAATCTTATATGAAATATCTTGGCCTATTCCCCCCTCTCCTTTTTCTTTCTCCCATTACATTTCCCTTTTTTCTATTGACTCCATTTTTCTACCATATTTTATCTTCAAATTCAGCTTTCTCCTGTGCTTCAACTATAAAAGCTCCCTCTACCTGTTCTGTTAACTGAGAAGGTTCATATGAGTATTAGCAGTGTCATTTTTCTATGCAGGAATACATGCAGTACATCATCATTAAGTCCCTCCTATTTTTCCCCCCTCTCCTCTAATCTCCATGCTTCACCTGAGTCCTGTATCTGAAGATCAAACCTTCTGTTCAGCTCTGGCCATTCCAAGAGGAACCTTTGAAATTCCCCTGGTTCATTGAAAGTCCATCTTTTTCCCTGGAAGAGGACATTCAGCCTTGCTGGGTAGTTCATTCTTGGCTTCATTCTAACCTCTTTTGCCTTCCAGCATATTATATTCCAAGCCCTACAAGCTTCCAATGTAGTTGCTGCTAAGTCCTGTGTGATCCTGACTGCAGCTCCACGATATTTGAACTGTGTCCTTCTGGCTGCTTGTAATATTTTCTCTTTGACTTGGGAGTTCTGGAACTTGGTTATAATATTCCTTGGGGTTGGTTTTTTGGGATCTCTTTCTCTGTGGGATCTGTGGATTCTCTCCATTTCTATTTTGCCCTGTGCTTCTAGAATATCAGGGCAATTTTCCTGTAGTAATTCTTTGAAAATGATGTCAAGGCTCTTTTCCTGATCATGACTTTCAGGTATTCTAATAATTTTTAAATTATCTTTCCTAAGTCTGTTTTCCATATCAGTTGTTTTTTCAATGAGATATTTCACATTTTCTTCTAATTTTTAATTTTTTTTTGGTTTTGAAGTATTGATTCCTGATTTCTGGTAAATTCATCAATCTCCCTGAATTCTATTCTTTGTATGAAGGATTTGTTCTCCTCAGAAAATTTTCTTATCTCTTTTTCCATCTGGCCATTTTTGCTTTTTTAAGCATTCTTCTCCTCAATAACTTTTTGAACTGTTTTATCCATTTGACCTAAACTAGTTTTTATCATGTTATTTTCTTCAGCATTTTTTGGATTTCCTTGACTAAGCTGCTGACTTCATTTTCATGTTTTTCCTGCATCTCTCTCCTTTCTTTTCCCAGTTTTTCTTCCAACTCCCTCATTTGATTTTCAAAGTCTTTTTTGAGTTCTGTCATGGCCTGAGCCCAATTTCTATGTTTCTTGGAGTCTTTAGATGCAGGAGCTTGTGCTTCCTCATCTTCAGACTTTGTGTTTTGATCCTCCTTGGGCTCATATGCAAAATATTTCTCAATAGTCTTCCTTTTATTTCTCTGCACATTGCTCATTGTCCTAGCCTGGGCCTGGTTTTGGGGTGCTTCCTGAGCTTTTGGGGCACTTTTGGGGCACTCCCACAAGGGTCTCAGTGTGTGTGAGGCTCTGTCCTCCCTCCTGGTCTGTGAATGACCATAAGTGCCCCCCTCTGCCATGGGGCTGAGGTGGGGGGCCCTGCTCTTCTATTGGGGTGCCTAGACTGTGATCAGAATCTGAATGTGGTCAGAACCCCAGAGTCCTGTTCCTGGGGGCAGAGGACAAAGCTCTGCAGTCTCTCTTCACTCCCCTCCCTCAGCTCCATGGGCTTATGCCCTGGGGGCTCCTGCTTACTGGCTCCGCCTGCTTCTGTTTCTGGATCTGGGCTGCTGAAAGACCAAGCTGCTGGCTGTGTGCCCTGAGGGCTGGGCTCCATGTGCTCCCTCTGGCAGAGGTCCCCTGCTGTTCCCCCACTTTGTGCTTGGTGCTCCCTGGAGTGCAGCTCAGGAGACTCCCCTGCTGCTGTAAGCTGGGGCTCCCAGCACCCTGGGTCTGCCTCCGGGAGGCTGAAGTTCTTTCACTCTGGTGGGCCACCCCTCCGTTGGCCCGCTCCTCCAACCCGGGGAGCAGAGCCTTTCTGCTCTTTTCCAGATTACCTTGGTAGGAGAACTGCTTCACTGGGTCCCTTTGTGGGTTTTGTCTCTCGAAAGTTTAGTTAGAGTCCTTACTTTCAGAGTTTTATCAGAGAGTGCCTAAGACTCGATCCCTTCTTGTCACCATCTTCTTCCTGATTTTTTTTGCAAGGGAATGGGGTTAAGTTACTTGCCCAAGGTGGGGGGTGGGTAGCTAGGTGATGCAGTTAATAAAGCGCTGGCCCTGAAATCAGGAGGACCTGAGTTCAAATCCTCCCTCAGACACATAATAATTGCCTGGCTTTGTGACCTATGGCAAGTTACTCAACTCCATTGCCTTAAATAAATAAAATTTTTTTAAAAAGTTACTTGCCCAAGGTCATACAGCTAGGTAATTATTTAATGCCTGAGGTCATATTTGAAGTTGGGTCCTCCTGACTCCAGGGCCAGTGCTCTATGCACTACACGACCTAGCTATCTCTTGTCTACAGTTATTTTTAAATTCAGTTTCTTTTTTTTAATCTTTTGCTCCTGCACTTTGTTGTTCATATAGAGAAATATTGATTACTTATATGTGTTTATTTTATATCCTGCAACTTTACTAAAGTTGTCAGTTACTTCAAGTAATTTTAAAATTCATTTTCTATGGTTCTTTAAGTGTAGCTTCATATCATCTGCCAAGAGTGAC
The DNA here is from genome assembly GCF_037893015.1 of Macrotis lagotis. Taxonomy (NCBI): domain Eukaryota; kingdom Metazoa; phylum Chordata; class Mammalia; order Peramelemorphia; family Peramelidae; genus Macrotis; species Macrotis lagotis. The sequence continues at coordinate 77,012,332 of NC_133665.1, forward strand.
AATTTTGTTTTCTCATTGTCCATTCTAATTCCTTTTAATTCTTTTACTTCTCTTTGCTATAACTAAGATGATAATATATTGAATATATTGACATCGTTGCTTATTTTGATTGTCTATTAAAATGCATGTCATGATATGGGAAATATATGCTTTTTCTTTAATGTTTGGAAGATAAATTCAAATTTCATTGAGAAATTAAAATATCTTCATCAAACTCCTGTTTTTCCCCCTAGACAGGATAAATATTTTTAATGTAATTTTAGAGGATTCATTGTTTTACTCTATCAAAGGAACAAAAAGGAAATGACAAATATATAAGGATCTCATATTTTCAATGTATATTAGCTGATCAGATTTCAGTAAGGAAAATGACATTGCCAGACCTAAAATCTTAGAAAATTACTTTGACTGATGTGTAGAATTGAATTGGACAGAATAGATACATGAGTCAAGAAGAGAATTTAAAAGATTAATTTGAAATAATAGGTAAGGGTTAAAGTGGATTTGAAATAGGGCAGTTGCTATCTGAGCAGAGAGAATGAGATAGAAGTGACAGATATTATGGAAGTAGGCAAATGAAACAAAATGTGGCTTGAAAGAGACTATGGAATGGAATATGACACCAAGATTGTAAATCTGGATAATTTCAAGGATGCCATAACCTTTGTATAGAATAATAGCAAAGTTCATAATATAGAGGAAGAAACTTTTGGAGAAAGATAATGCTATGGTTGAGAATTCTTGAGTTTGAGGTGCTTATGGATAATCCAGTTTAGAATATCCAATCAACAATAGGTTATGAGGAATTTATGAGGAAAAAAAGAGACTAAGCCTAGAAATAGGAATATAGGAATCATCACTTTAGAGATGATAATTGAAACTATAGTAACTGATGTGATCACCAAGCCTTATAGTGCACTAAGAGAAGGGATGAAGACCTGTCATAGAACTTTGGGGAATAGTCAAAATTTGGCAAGTGATTTGACAGCAATGGAGACTATGAAGGAGATGTTAGAGTATGTAAGTGAATCAAGAGAAAGTAACATCATGAAAATATGAAGTAAATATTATGTAGGTGAAAACTGGTTCATTTTGTCAAAGTGTAAAGAAAAGATGAGAAGGATGAAAATTGAAAAAAATGATTTTGACAATTAAGAAATTTTTTGGTAAATTAAAAAAAACTTATTTAGTAAAGTCATGTAATTAGAAACTAGATTATGTTGGGCTAAAATTTTTAAAAAACCATTAAAGTAGTTATATAGATGTAACATAAAATCTTGATGGAGTTGTTAGGTCAAGAGAAGCTTACCAAACCCCACTACCACCTCCCGACAAAGTATAGTTTTAGCTGATAATTGGAGATTTCAAAGTGGTAGATGGTAGATAGTAGAATTTGAAGCTTTTGGACTGAGTTAGACTGAGGAGGCATAGTTGTATGGTTGTGAGGACAGTCTGCTATATAACATGGAAGCAGAGGGGATCAAAGTTCCATATTTTCCCATATATAAGATGCTCCTGTGTGTAAGACACACCTAAATTTTGGGGTCCAAAATTTGAAAAAAAACTGTTTAAATAAACTTAATGAACTCAGGTTTTATTCATCATAAATACATACAAGTCCTCATTACTGTCAAAACTACCATCCTTTAGCTTGTCCTCATCTCTCTGATGACAAATCATTGTCTCAGGAGCAGCTCTGGCCTCTCTCCTTCCTGTGCTTCTGGTCTGTGGCTTACTGCAACTATTCCTGGGCATATCTGATGCATGGACACATGCTTAGTCCATTCTGTTTATGAACCTGAGGCACCTCCTTTGAAATCAGTTCCTTCTTTTTCATCAACAATTCTTCTTGCCTCCTGCTGAATCCTCTTTGTGGACACAGGAATTCCAATGGCCCTTTGCTCTTCAATCCATTTCTTCAATTTCCTCTCTAACATAGACCATTTGGCCGACTTGCTTCTCGTGGCATTCTGCCATAGCTAGGTTTTCTTCTTCCTGGAGACAGTCTCTGGTGGTTTTCTCAGTTGGAGGAGGACAAAACAATGTTCAGTAGAATTATTTCCATTCTTTTTTGCAAACTGGATCCCTTTGAACTTGAATTCAGCCCTAGATGAAAATCTTTTCTTAGACAATTTTGAGCAGAATGTGGCAAAATGAAATCTAATATACTAGTAACAAATCGAAAACAATGAGCATAAAGACAACAGGCATTAAAAACAGGAAATACAAGTAAAAAATCTATAATCTTTGTATAAGATGCTCCCAGTTTTTAGACCCCAAACTTTTCTAAAAAATGGTGCATTTTATACATGGGGAAATGTGGTACATTTAGATTCATTGATCTTAACTAGAAAAAGAATGACCTCTTCTGTAGAGACTTAAATAAAGAAAGAAATAATGAGGGATATGCCAAGCTATAAATGAAATGAGTAAGAATAAAGAAGAATTTAAAAAGTCCAGGTTTATAAGTAAATTTTATCAATTTTTTTAAAGAATAATTAATACATATGATAATTTTTTTTCAGAAATTGAGAAATCACCCTCCCAAATTCTTTTAATATGACAAATACAGATCACATAACCAAACATGAAAAGCAGAAAGTTTAAATCTCAGTAATGAAAAAATAAAAACTGCAAATTCTGACATCATGAAATATGGTTCTCTCCCATGGTAGAGATTTAGGAGAAATACCAGTATAGACTGCTACATATTTTCATATATCTTTTCTACATTAGTGATAGTGTGTTCCTATTTTTTATTTTTTTACACGGAGTTAAAACTGATGGTCCTTTTTATTGGTGAAGGGACTAGCATAAGATCTTGCTACTTCCCAATATAGATGAAAGGTTTATCAAGAGATCATACTTCCTCTCTGGGTTCAAGAATCTGTTTTGTTCTGTCTTCAGCTACTTTGAATGCAATCAGGGGTCCAAAAACAATGTTGAGAAGATCAACAGGGGAAGACATTCCCTAGAGGAGAACCCTTTATCTCATTGTATTGACCAATTAGCTTGGTCATCTTCACCTGGAACATTTTATTTTTAATGGAGCTAATATACATTATGAAAGTAGCCTACCTCATTCCAGACACAGCACACAGACTTAATGAGTTGGTTTAATTCCTACCCATTCCAAAATCAAACCGAACTCTCCATCTGGGTTTGATAGAGCAGAAGCATCCTCTTTCTCATCAGGGAAAGAGAAGACACCTGTATAAAATGCTGATAGCATTCAAATAGCAAATTTCCTCCTACTTAGTAAATTAAAGGTCACTTCACCCAGTGTTTTAATAATATTAACTGATAATGTTGTCCGTTAAAGTTGGTAAAGTGTCTTTATACTTTACCAAATATTTCTTTTGGGTATTATAATAGTCCTGTGATCTAAGCAGTACAGGTTTTGTTATCTCTGTTTTTTATGTTTAAGGAAAGCAAGGTTCAGGGTATTTAAATATTTACCACCTGTGATCAAGGCAGCTGATCTAAGCAGTTCAAGTTCAGTCCCCTCTGTGTTCTGCTGCTTTGTAAGAATTCTAAAACCAAATATTGGAATTTTCCCTTTTACTCATATAACTGGTTATTTGACAATTCAGAGTCTTCTAAGCAGCCAGTCTTTTGTTGTTGTTGTTGTCTTTTTTAAAAGATTTTACTTATTTTGAGTTTTACAATTTTTGCCCCTAATCTTACTCCTTCCCCCACCCCCAAACAGAAGGCAATTTGCCAGTTTTTACATTGTTTACATGGAATACATTGATCCAAATTGAATGTGATGAGAGAGAAAGCATATCAGAAAATAAGATATCAGTTTTTTTCTAAATTAAAGTTAATAGTACTTGGTCTTTGCTCAAACTCCACAGTTCTTTCTCTGGATACAGATGGTATTCTCCATTGCAAACAGCCCTAAAGTGTTCTTGATTGTTGCACTGATGGAATGAGCTAGTCCATCAAGGTTGATTATTGCCCCCATTTTGCTGTTAGGGTGTACAGTGTTTTTCTGGTTCTGCTCATCTCACTCAGCATCAGTTCATGCAAATCCCTCCAGGCTTCCCTGAATTCCCATTCCCCATGGTTTCTAATAGAACAATAGTATTTCATGACATACACATACCACAATTTGCCAATAAGCCATTCCCCAGTTGAAGGACATTTACTTGATTTCCAGTCCTTTGCCAAGACAAATGGGCTATTATGAATATTTTTGTACAAGTGATGTTTTTATGCTTTTTCATCATCTCTTCAGGGCATAGTCCCAATAGTGGTATTGTTGGATCAAAGAGTATGCACATTTTTGTTGCCCTTTGGGCATAGTACTAAATTCCTCTCCAGAAAGGTTGGATGAGTTCACAGCTCCACCAGCAATGTAATAGTGTCACAGATTTCCCACAGCCCTTACAACAATGATCATTATCCTTTCTGGTCATATTGGCCAATCTGAGAGGTTCAAGGTAGTACCCGAAAGAAGCTTTAATTTGCATTTCTCCAATAAGTAATGATTTAGAGCAATTTTTCATATGACTGTGGAGTGCTTTGATGTCCTCTGTAAATTGTCTTTGGATATGTCCTTTGACCATTTGTCAATTGGGGAATGGCTTTTTTGTTTTAAAAAAAGGTGACTCAGTTCTCTGTATATTTTAGAAAGGAGTCCTTTGTTAGAAACATTAGTTGTAAAAATTGCTTCCCAGTTTACTACATTTCTTTTGATCTTGGTTACAGTGGTTTTGTCTGTGCAAAAGCTTTTTAATTTAATGTAATTGAAATCATCCAGTTTGTTTTTAGTGATGTTCTCCATCTCTTCCTTAGTTATAAACTGCTTCCTTTTCCATGGACCTGACAGGTAAACTAGTCCTTGATCTTCTAGTTTGCTTATAGTCTTGTTTTATATGTCTAAATCCTGTATGCATTTGGATCTTGTCTTAGATAGAGTGTGAGGTGTTGGTCTAATCTAAGTTTCTTTCATACCGACATCCAATTTTCCCAGCAATTTTATCGAAGAAAGAATTTTTATCCCCAAAGCTGGACTCTTTAGGCTTATCAAACAGCAGATTACTATATTTGTTTCCTGTTATTGCACCTAGACTATTCCACTAGTCCATCATGCTATTTCTTAGCTAATACCAGCAGTTTTGATGACTGATGCTTTATAATATAATTTTAGATATTGTAGAGCTAAGTCACCTTCTTTTGCACTTTTTTCCCATTAAATCCCTGGACATTCTTGACTTTTTATTTCTTCATATGAATTTACTCACAACTTTTTCTAACTCATTAAAGTAAGGTTTTTGGAATTTTGATTGGTAGGGCAATAACAGGTAGTTTAGTTTTGGTAGAATTGTCATTTTTATTATATTAGCTTGACCTATCCATGAACAGTTGATGTTTGTCCATATTTAAATCTGATTTAATTTGTGTGAGAAGTGTTTTATAATTGTTTTCATAAAATTTGTAAGTCTGCCTTGGCAAATAGACTCCCAGGTATTTTATATTGACTGAAGTTACTTTGAATGGGATTTCTCTTTCTATCTCTTCCTGCTGTATCTTGCTAGTCATATATAGTAAAGTTGAGGATTTATGAGGGTTTATTTTATATCCTGCAACTTTGCTAAAATTGCTAATTGTTTCCAGTAGTTTTTTGGATGATTTCTTGTGATTCTCTAGGTATACCATCATGTCATCTGCAAAGAGGGATAGTTTTGTCTCTTCCTTCCCAATTCTAATTCCTCCAATTTCTTTTTCTTCTCTAATTGCTGAAGATAACATTTCTCATATGTTATTGAATAGTAGTGGTGATAATGGGCATCCTTGTTTCACCCCTAATCTTACTGGGAATGCCTCTAGCTTATCCCTATTGCATATAATGCTTGTTGATGGCTTCAGATAGATACTGCTAATTATTCTAAGGAACAGTCCATTTATTCCCAACACTCTCTAGTGATTTTAGTAGGAATGGCTGCTGTATTTTGTCAAAAGCTTTTTTCAGCATCTATTGATATAATCATATAATTTCTGATAGGTTTGTTGTTGATATAATTAATTATACTAAGTTTTCCTAATATTGAACTAACCTTGAATTCCTGTGATGAATCCTACTTGGCCACAATGTATTATCATAGTGATAGCTTATTGTAATCATTATTGTAAGATTTTATTTAAGATTTTTGAATCTATATTCATCAGGGAACTAGGTCTATAATTTTCTTTTTCTGTTTTAACTCTTCCTGTTTAGGTATCTGCACCATATTGGTTTCATAAAAAGAGTTAGGCAGAGTTCTGTCTTCCTCTATTTTTCCAAAGAGTTTATATAGAATTGGAACCAATTGTTCCTTAAATGTTTGGTAGAATTCACTTGTGAATCCATGAGGCCCAGGAGATTTTTTTCTTAGGGAGTTCAATGATGGCTTGTTGGATTTCTTTTTCTGAGATAGGCTGTTTAGGTATTTAATCTCCTCTTGATTTAACCTGGGAAACTTAGTTTTTTAAATATTCATCCATTTCTCTTAGATTGTCAAAATTATTGTCATGGAGTTGGACAAAATAATTCTAAATTATTACTTTAATTTTCTCCTTATTGGTGGTGAGTTCACCTTTTTCATTTATGATACTAGCAATTTGCTTTTCTTTTTTTTTAAATCAAATTGGAGGTTTATCAATTTTGTTGATTTTTTCATAAAATCAACTTGGATTTATTAATTAATTCAATAACTTTTTGCTTTCACTTTTATTAATTTCTCATTTAATTTTTGAAATTTCTAATTTGGTATTTGGAATTTTGTAATTTGTCCTTTCTCTAGTTTTTTTAGTTGCACGTTTAGTTCATTGATTTTCTCTTTCTCAAGTTTATTCATGTAAGCATTTTAAGGTATAATACATTCCCTGACTGATGCTTTGAGTGAATCCCATAGCTTATTTTATGAGGAGAAAATTAAAGTGGGCTAGCATCCAAATATTTAGAGGAGAAGCTTTTGGTATGTTGTGTCATTATTGTCATTATCTAGGATAAAATAAATCTTTCTCAAATTGTTTTTTGATCCACTCATTCTTTAAAATGAGGTTATTCAGTTTCCAATTAGTTCTGGGTCTATATCTCCCTGGCTATATATTGCATATGATTTTTATTGCATTGTTATCTGAGAAAGATTTCTTCATTATTTCTGCCTTTCTGCATTTGATCAATAGGTTTTTATGCCCTAGTACATGATCAATTTTTGTATAAGTGCCATGTAATGCAGAGAAAAAGGCATATTCCTTTCTATCCCCATTCAATTTTCTCCACAAATCTATCATATCTGTGTTTTCTAGCAATCTATTTACCTCCTTAACTTTTTTCTTTTTTATTTTATGATTCAATTTATCTAAATCTCACAGTAGGAGATTAAGGTCTCCCACTAGTAGAGTTTTGTTGTCTATGTCTTCCTGTAGTTTTTTTAAGCTTCTCCTCTAAATATTTGGATGCTAGCCCATTGTGTGTGTGTGTGTGTGTGTGTGTGTGTGTGTGTGTGTGTGTGTATACACATATACATATATTCAGTATTGAAAATCACTTTATTGTCTATGGTAACTTTTAGGAAGATATAGCTCCCTTCCTTATCTCTTTTAACATTATCTATTTTTGCAGCTGCTTTGTCTGAGATATGGATTTCTACCTCTGCCTTTTTCACTTCAGCTGAAGCAAAATATATTTTGCTCTAACCTTTTACCTTTACTCTGTTTGTATTTCTCTGCTTCAAATGACTTTTTTTTTAAGCAGCATATTGTAGGATTCTGGTTTTTAATCTACTCTGCTATTTGCTTACATTTTAAGTGAGTTCATCCCATTAACATTCAAAGTTATAATTACTTACTTTTTATTGCCCTTCATGCTTTCTTCCCTCTGTTTTTATTTTCCCACTTTTTCCCTTTATCAGTATTCCCCTGTATTTTGTTTCTGAATACCACCCCCTTCAGTGTTTGCCCTCCTTTATCCACCCTTCCCCTTCCTTTCCCCTTTTCCTTTTTTCCTTTCCCCTTTTCCTTTTTTCCCTTTTCCCTTCCCTTTCTTCTGTTAGTTTCCCCTTTTTCCCACTCCCTGTCTCCATCCCCCTTCTCCCCTTTGCCTCTTTTAATACTTTGAAAGGTAAGATGTTTTTAAGTTAACTGAGTATGTGTGTACCTTAACTTTAAGCCAAGTCTGATGAGAGGAAGATGCAGGCGTTTCTTATCTCTCTTCTTCCCCTTTATTACCCTAGGTCTTTTGTGCCTCTTAATGTATTGAGATTTACCCCATTCAATCCCCTCCCTCCTCCTGTCTCCCTTTTATGAGGTTGAGGGGTTGTTAATTCCTTCTGAGTGATAGAAAATTCTGAGTATCCATCACTTCTAAGTGTATTCTATTTAATAGAGTTACAATTCTTGAGAATTATTAGTCTTTCTCCTGAGTAGGGTTATAGCCAGTTTCATCCCATTGTTATAGCAGTCTCATGGATATGTCATAGGTGTCCATCATTTCTGGATAGGTATATTCTCTCTGTTAGAGTTACAGTTCTCAAGAGTTATGAGAGTCCTTTTCCCATGCTGGAATATAGCCAATTTCATCTTATTGGATAGAAGTTTTTTCTTTACCAACCCCCCCCCCCTTTTAAACTTTTCATGGGTCTCTTGAACCTCTTGTTTGATGTCCAAATTTTCCATTTCACTCTGGTCTTTTCATCAGGAATTTTCGGAATTCTTACATTTGTTTAAATGTCCATCTTTTCCCCTGAAAAAAAAGAAGGCTCAGCTTTGCTGGATAGTGGATTCTTGGCTGCATTCCAAGCTCCCTTGCTCTTTGGAATATCTTGGTTCCTTAATGTTGATGGAGGCAGTTCCTGTGCAATCCTTACTGTGGCTCCTTTATATTTAAATTGTTTCTTTCTGTCTGCTTGCAGAATTTTCTCTTTAATTTGACAGTTCTGGAATTTGGCCATAACATTCCTTGGTGTTTTCATTTTAGGATCACTTTCCAGAGGAGATTGATGTATTTTTTTGATAACTATTTTGCCCTCTGGTTCCATGATATCAGGACAATTTTCCATCACTAGATCCTGTAATATTAATTCCAGGCTTTTTTTTCTTGTCAATGTATTCTAGAAGGCCAATAATTTTCAGGTTGTCCCTCCTTGATCTATTATTGAGGTCATTGGTTTTGCTGATGAGTTATTCTACATTTTCTTCTATTTTTTCTGTTTTTTTGGTTTTGTTATTAGGCTCTTGCTGTCTCGTGAAGTTATTAGTTTCTGTAGACTCCATTCTTTTTTTTAGAAAAGAGTTTTCTTCATTTATCTTTTGCAACTCCTTTTCTAATTGGTCAATTATATTTTTGAAAGAGATTTCTAGGGGTGGCTAGGTGGTGTAGTGGATAAACCACAGGCCCTGGGGTCAGGAGTACCTGGGTTCAAATCTGGTCTCAGACACTTAATAATTACCTAGCTGTGTGGCCTTGGGCAAGCCACTTAACCCCATTTGCCTTGCAAAAACTTAAAACAAAAAGAGCTTTCCATTTGACCAGTTGAGGTTTTCAGAGAATTATTTTCTCTTTGCATTTGCCTAATTGAGGTTCTTAGAGAGTTTTTCTCCTTTTGTATTTGTCCAATTGAGCATATGAGAGAATTATTCTCATTTTATATTTGTCCAATTGTATTTTCCAATGATTTGTTTTCTTGTTACAAGGTGTTAATTTTCTCTTGGGTTTCTTTTCCAAATTTTCCAATTGATTTTTAAACTCCTTCCTTATTTCTTCAAGGAAGTCTTTCTGTGTTGGAGACCAGATCATATTCTCCTCAGACGTTCTAGGTCTCTCTGAGTCTGGGTCTTTTCCTTCCAAGAATTTTTCTATGGATCCACCTTTCTGCTGACCTTCCTTCTTTTTCTAAGACCTTGAGTTGGGGAGGGGCTGGTTCATAGAAATTTGGTGTTGAAATCCCTAGATACTTTAATCACTGAGTGTAATGCCTCCAGCCGGCCAGTAGGGGATGTTGGTTGATTTTTCTGGAGTGTCTGTGACCCTGATTGAGGCCTTCTCCCTTGGCCTGGAGGGAGTTATTGAAGTTGTTAAAAACTTTTGTCTTCAATCAATGATGGGCTTTACCTGGGGGTGAGGTCATCACTCTCCCTGTCTTCAGCTGGGGTGGTAATGTTCTGCTCACACACTTGTGCCTGGGGCAGAAAGTCTGTAACTGTGTTTGTTCTGGGAAGAGGCTTCAGCTGAAATGGAAATGTAGACTTGGTGTTCCTCCCCACCAGTTTTGCCCAGGGGTGATGTCCACAATTCTCCTAAACCGGAACTCTCCCCCTCAGCCCTGCCAGCAATCTCCAGAAGGTCAGCACCAACACCAATGCCTCTGCTCCCCAGTTGACCCAAGCCCATACTGTGGACCAGGATCTAGCCCCACTGCTGATCAAGCAGGTCCAGTTCTCGGGCCCCAGGCTCCTCTGGCTCTAACCCTGTTGCTAATCAGGCTGCTATGTGGCTGATCTGCCCTCTGTGTCCAGACTCATCTGCGACTGTGGAAGACACATCCTGAGGTAGACGTTTTTTCTCCTGGCTTTTTCTTTTTGGATTTTTTTCCATTGGATTTCTGTTAAGAGCTTTGTTTCATATCATATATTGGGAAAGATCAGGTGATTTTAGAACCGTGCCTGTCTTCTCTCCCCCATCTTGGCTGGAAGTCTGTTGTTGGCTTTTTTGCAAGGCGTTGTGGTTAAGTGACTTGCCCAAGATCACACAGGTAGATAATAAGTGTCTGAGTTTGGATTTAAACTCATATCCTCCTGACTCCAGGCCCAGTCTCTATCCCTGCCCTACATGGTCAGCTAAGTAGAACATTGAATAGAGCACTGACTTTGGAGTCAGAGGATGGGAATTTGAATTCAGCCTTAGATAATTGACTAACTTTGTCTTCTCCAGCAAATCACTTAACCCTGATTGCCTGGCATCCATGACCATCTCCAGTCATCCTGATTCATTTCTGTTCACTGAACCCAGATGGTTCTGGAGGAGAAAGTGAGACTGGTGATTTAGCACAGCACCCCCCTCACACTCAAATCCAATCCACATGCTTGTCATGCCATCACTTCCTCTTTGAAAATGAAGGACAAACATCAAACAGGAGTCATAATAATTCAAAAATTTTAAGTTCATTACTCCTCTAGGAAAAAGACAAGTATTCAAAAGTAAAAAAGAAAAATAAACAACAAGCAATAACAGCAACAAAGTTCATGAAGAATTAATTTTCCACACTGTGAAAGGACATTGGATGAACAATCACAGCGTACAGAGTCAAATGCATAAAAATGTCATCATAACACAAACACTAGGAGTTTCTAGGAAAAAGAAGAGATTGATGAAGAAAATATAGAATATGAAAAAGTGTAATTTTTTAAAGAATGCTAAATGGGGAAAACAAAAGAAACTGAAGAAAAATGACAACAAACATGAAGGATAAGAATGTTGAATTTATTGTGACAAGGGAGCAAATTTCTTCTATTCTTAGAAGTAACTGATTTCTCTCAGAATGATAACATTAATTTTATTGAGTTGTATATAATAAATACTGAAAGGCACAAAAATATATCTTTTATTGTTGTTCAGTTGCTTCACTTGTGTCCAACTCTTTTTGACCCTATTTGGGGATTTCTTGGCAAAGAAATGTAGTAGTTTACCATTTCCTTCACTAGCTTATTTTACTGAGGGGAAAACTTGAGGGAAACAGTTAAGTTACTTGTCCAGGGTCACACAATTAATAGGAATTTGACATTGAAGCTCAGGAAGATAATTTTTTTCTGATTCTTGGTCTGGTACTCTATTCATTGTATTACCTAGCTGCCCCAGTATATAGTGTTCTATTTATTCAGTAGTTGAAATCTAAAAGTCACCTGCAAATCACTTCTTTAGAACTCAGAATGATTTTTTCACAAAAAAGAGATATGATGTGCTATGTTAGGTGAACACAGATATTTTAATCTCTTTAATTCTATGATTCTTAAATTATTGCTTTCCTAAATCTGTTTACAAAATTATATTTGACACATAATATAATTCAAGTAATATGAATAATAGGTCTAATTCCTGTCCTAAGTTAACCAAATTTGAACTTTTAAAACCCAGATCTTGAGTGACCCCAAATCTTCAGTTCTTCTGACTTCAGTGAAGTAACATGTTAAAATTCAGAAAAATGTTCCCCTTCAGTATTAAGGGGATTCAAGACAGAGGTAGAGGGACTTATTGGTGTGGTTGGGGATAGGGCGGCAGTTGTTTTTATAAAAGAGTTTTATTGTAGTTTTTTTTTTTAATAAAAGGGCTTTGTTGTCATTGTTTTTTATAAAAGGGCTTTGTTGTTCATTCGTTTTTCGGTTGTGTTTGATTCTTCATGGAACCCATTTGAAGTTTTCTTGGCAAAGTTACTGGAGTGATTTGCCATTTCCTTTCCAGATCATATTACAGATGGGGAACCTGGGGCAAACAGGGTTAAATAACTTGCCCAGAGTCACATAGTTAGGAAGTGTCTGAAGCCAAATTTGGACTTGGGAAGTTGGCTTTCTGTTTTTTAATCTACACTCTGTCTACTACCCCACCTCACTGTTACCTAAAATATGCATCCATAGCCTATTTAAATGTTTATAAAGCAATTCTTTCTTGTATTATTAAGAGACAAGGTGGCATTGGCATTTTTCTTGCAACCACAGTCTTGAGTATTCTTTCCTGAAAGTGAAGGGGAAGGGGGTGGCTAGGTGGCTAGGTGGCACAGTGCATAGAGCACCAGCCTTGGGGTCAGGAGTACTTGAGTTCAAATCCCACCTCAGACTCTTAATTACCAAGCTGTGTGGCTTTGGGCAACCCACTTAACCCCATTTGCCTTGCAAAAACTTAAAAAAGAGTGAAGGGGGGTGGGAAACAGTTTGAAAGTGAAGTTGTTAGTACTTATGATTGACTTAGGAACAGCTGGACCTATCTTTAATAGGTATAATTCTATACTGAAGCAAGTGTCCCAAAGGACTGCCACAATACAACGTGACTGTTCTTTACTCATTTAAACCATATTAAAAAGGTCAAGGATCTAATTAGAGAGTGTTGGATAAAGCATCTTTCCAAATCTTCAATACTTTAGTGACAAGAATGAATTCTGTCAGGTTTGCTGAGGTGAGTCTCAACTGCTATAGCTAATTGGATTCACCAAGACCATATCTGCATATAACAAATGAAGTGTTTTTTTGGACAAAGAAATTTCTTCAATCTGGGTGTGCACAGTTCTCTGGCTGCCTTTTCCAATACAGGTGAAAAGTTTTTTATTTTATTTTAAAGTGATTATTTTGGATTTGAGAATAAGAGTAGTATATTTGAGAGAAAATTTACCTTAAAATTAGAGTGATCTGAGTTATATGATTCTACCTCTGATATAGTGGCTGTGTGATCCTGCCCAAATTATTGAATTTTTCATACCCTCAACCAATTTTCTAAGACTTTAGATTGAAGGACAGTTGCTAATATCCATTGGTAAAGAGAGTCAATCATTAATTTTTTTATTAAGTACCTACTACATGTACGATTTTGAATACTAAGGAGGGAGCCTTTTACTCAGGAAGTTTCTTAGACCAATAAAATCACAGGTCTAGAGCAGAGAAAAAAAAGATAATTCTTAGACTCAAAAACATATACAAATATTACTCAAAGTCAGACAATAATAATAAATATATCTTACAACTCAATTTCTTTCCATTTATGCCACCATATGGCTGGAGATATAGTTGATAGCTATATGAAGTTTTGAAGAAAAATTAGGCATGCTTCAGAAAGGTATCTTCAAGTCTCTAAAAGAATCTTAGCTGAAACTATGCTGTCTTTAGAGCATCAAGAAGACCTCAAAGAGATGGGAATACAACTATCAGTTTCTGTGTTAGTCCCTTTCCTCCTTTTGCCACTTGTACACTAATCTAACTTTCTTCTAGATACTCTGTCAATGTTGGAGAAACCCCCCCAAAATTTTTTTGGGGGGATTTCTTGAACAAATTGTTCTTACTTTAAAACCTTAGTAAATACTCATTCCTTAAAGAAATTTGTTTGCCTAGAGAACTGATAGCTATTTATAATCAAAGGCAAAAGGGGAGCACACAGGTAGAGATACTTGAACTTTAACATTAGAATTTAAGTCACCAAATTGTTAATGTGCATTAGAATTCTCAATGAAGAAGCCACAGTTGCCCTCTTGGGGCCTGACTTGTGAATGGTGAATAGAGTTTGGGAAAGTAAGTCCTTGGTGTCTTATATTCTTCATAAATTGATTTAATCATTTTCCTTTATTCAAAAGACAATTTTCTACCACTTGTAAAAACCCAAATGCACACATCTAAATCAGTTTCACAATAATCATTTCTTAGACTTTGGAATAGAATTATTGGGTAAAGGATTTGAAATGTTCAGTGACTTTTCTCTTATAATTCCTTGAGTTCAGTTCTATTAATTGACCTTACTTAAGTTGGTTTATCTGAATGTTTTCTTTAGATTCTCTGACTTTCTGATTCATTTGGAAATATCCTGATTTAATATAAGATTTTATTCAAATGTCTTAGTAATTTGAATGTCTTAGAAATAATAAAATAGTAAATAAATTATTAAATAAACAAATAAATAACTTAGCAAATAAATCAATAACTTTAAAATGTCTAAAGCACTTTAAAGTATACATAACCTGGCTCACAATAGTCCTTGGAGAATAAGTATTTCAAGTCTTTTTTTTAAATTATTAAATTTTTTTAGGTTTTTCCAAGGCAAATAGGGTTAAGTGACTTGCTCAAGGCCACACAGCTAGGTAATTATTAAGCATCTGAGACCAGATTTGAATCCAGGTACTCCTGACTCCAGGGCTGGTGCTTTATCCACTGCACCACCTAGCTGCCCCTCAAGTCTTTTTAATCACAATTTCATATAAACAGAAACTGAAACTTAGTTAAGAAAAATTATTTAACTACAGACAACTTTTGGAAAATTGAATTTAAAAACTAATATATATATATATATATATATTTAAAACTAATATATCAACTCCAAATTCCTTTTGTAAAATTTTCTAGTTATATTATTTTTTTGATATAATAATTAGGCAAAATAATTTATTCAATTCTGAGTTTTTCTTTTATACATTAAAGGTTATAAAAGCATTGATTTTATTAATATGGTTATTCCTGGTACTGATATCAAATTTTAACACTTTCCTGAGCATGGTATATTATAACCTTTTTGAGAGTTGCTATGATTGAAAAAGATTCATTATGAATATGCAATATAGTAATGGAAATATCAAAACTTTGATAGGTTGAACTTCAAATATAAATACACTGTCTATTATTGAATCTCATAATCAAAGGCTTTGCAGGTTCATAGGATTTGCCTGAGATTGTGCTTTACTGAAAAAGTCTTTAGGTTCTCAAGGTTAACTTAGACTTCGTGATGAATCATCAAAAGAAAATTTAAGTGAAGGTTTAACTTATAAATTCTTTGAATTATTTTTCTACCTATAAACAGCTTCATCTTCACATGATGTTTTTATGGAAAAGGAACTACTGAGGAAAATATAGATCAATAATATTTTAAGGCAATAAAATGACTTGCTGATTTGTGATGTCAATAAATTTTTTCCTATTGATATCCTGTATTGAAATATAGAAAAATGAATCTTTTTTTAATTTAGGAGGGCACAAGGATATGCAAATGAAAAATTCTATTTGATTATAATAAAGCATTCCTCATTAACACCTAAGGAAAAAAATTACAATTCAAATAAAAGACATTTACTATGAAAAACTATGAAAACTTTCCTATAAATGAGATTAACAAATAAGATCTCTTACTGTTCATAAATGGGAATAGAATAAATTTTTAGGATGAATATGTTTCAAGTTGTTAGTAATAATTAATGGCTACTTATAAAAAGAAAAGCAATGTTAATGATTAGATTATGATCACATCCCACGTCTGGCTTTTCTTGCATAACAAAGAGCATAATATTTTATTATTCACAATGCTCAAATATATCTCTTTACTTATTTATATGGACATAATAAAATTAGCTAGTATTTATATGCTGTGTACTATAAGCACTTTATAAATGATATCCTACTTGCTCCTCATTACAACTTTAGCACTATTATGATTCCTATTTCACTATGGAAGAAATTAGGCAAATAGAATTTAAGTGAATCATCCAAGGTCATAAACACATGAAACAGAATTTGAACTCAGCTTTTCCTGAATCCAAGTTCAAAAATCATATCTATCATGCTAAGGAGATGCCTAATTAAAAGGGACATACTTTTTATGGAGCAGATTGAAACACAATTATGCACATTTTATATCACTTTTTTTCTCTGTATAGCTTAAACTTGCAAGTGGAGGCACAAAGGCTGTTTGTCCATCAGCTATACCAAAATACACTTAATCAGGTCATTGTTTTTGCTATGATGCTTTTCTCTTATTTTCCATTTCAACTTCTTATTTGTGTTGTGTTGTGATCTGCTGGCTGTCATCATGTATTTCTTCATTATCCTTGAAATCCTAATCATTTTTAACTTTTACAATGTATTAGTATTTCATGAACTACTAATAGTTACAAGTGAATCTCCACTTTTTTGGTAAATAAAAGAATTTTGCAATCTGTCTATTCTCCTAGTCCATTCTTGTCTCAATTTATTCTGAGGCACATAATTTCATTTAAGTATAGCTCTAATTGTTCATTAGTTGCCATTTATCATCAGTGATTTCTACTTCCCCTCTTCCCTCTCTAATACATCCTAATTCTACCTTAATCTAATTTTTTGCCTATCACACTCACTTATACACTGGGTTAAAAATCAAACAACTCTATTCTCTCTTCCACAGCACAACCTAGGTAAACTTAAAGAAAATGATCTTGTTTATTCTAAGTCATCCTTTCTCCAGAATGGACCTCACCCAGTCCTTCAAGAAATCCTCATATTTAGTATGTTTCTTAACTTTTATTGCTCATTTTTTTATTTTCCAGTATTGTGCTGAATATACAAAAGAAAACACCATGGTCTTTAATCATTTCATCAAACTGAGCACTCTGCAGTGTGATTTTTCAACTTATTCATCTTCTAATGCTGTCATCTTCTCCTATAATTCTCTAGCCATGAGCTAAATGAATTAAGCCAAATCTATTGAGATCATTAATTCCTTTGCCTTGGACACTTTGACTTTCAAAATGTAGCCTAAGATATTTCTTTTGACTATTATATCAAATAATAGACCGACATTGAATTTATAGTCAAAAAAATTATCATGTACTTTTATAGGAAATATTATCCAGACCTACCAATCTCATTCTGTCTTTATGAAACTAATATTTAAAACATAATATTGGAATATGTATAAACATATTACACATTACATTCATATTAAATTTGACCTTCATTTTACTTGATTGAGAGAATTTTGGATGATGATTTTTGTCATCTAGTATATTACATCCCTTTGCTTTATATCATCCACAGATTTGATAAACATGCAATCTTATAAGTCAAATCTTTAATTACTATCACTTGATAAACATACAGTCTTATGAGTCAAATCTTCTATACATTTTTATGTTAAGATATTTCCCACTATTAAGTAATGTCAATTTCTTAAATTTCTTCTCATTAGATGATCAGCACCATTTAATTTAACCCTTTCTCTCCATATTTCCTTCCACATATTCTACATTCAAATCTAATTGTACTATTACCTAGCTCCCCATTTTCCCCTTGGTCTATATTCTATTCTATAGCCAATCTATATTCAATGAAGTATTACTGTTATTTTAAAGACCAATCTAATTATCTATCTCTTTCATGATAACTTTCCTGGCATTCCAATCACTCAATAAATTATTTCATTATCCCCCAAATTCCTATTATTTATGTCATTCTCTTTTAATATATAATAATTTAATTCTTATATGTGTGTATATGTATATATCTTTGAAATTTATTTAGTAATTATTTTCCCCAATTAGAACTAAAAACAATATTTAGCATTTATTTTTAAAACGTGGAGTTCCAGATTCTCTCCTTACTCCTTCCCCATTGCAAAAGCAATAAATTTGATAAAGATTATAAATGTGTAACCATGCAGATCATTTCCATAATAGTCATACAAACATAAGACTCTCCACTCCCCTCCCCCAAAAAAGAGACCTCAAGAAAAATAAAGTACAAAAAAGCATGCTTCAATCTGTATTCAGACAACATCAGCTCTTTATTTCCCCCTAGAGATGGATAACATTCTTTATCATAAGACCTTCATATTGTGACTTGGTCATTCAAAAAGTCATTCAAAGCAGATCATCCTACAATATTGCTATTAATTTGCACATAGTTCATTTCACTTCAGTTCATGTTAAGTTTTCCAGATTTTTCCTGAGAGCATTCTGATCATCATTTCTTATAGCAGAATAGCGTTCCATCATAGTCACATAGCAAAATTTGTTCAGCCATTCCCCAATTGATGGGCAGCATCCCCTCAGTTTTTTTCAGAGAGCTGAAAAAAAGTTGTTAAAAATAGACTTGTCCATATAGCTTCTTTTTCTTTTTGTTTTTTATCTCTTTGGAATTGGGTCCTGGTAGTGGTTTTGCTAGGTCAAAGGGAAGGTGTGGCTTTATATTCCTTTGGGCATAGCTCCAAGTTGCTCTACAAAATGGTTGAATTACTTTACAAGAATACATTAATGTCTCATTTTCCTACATCTTCTCCAACATTTGTCATTTTCCTTTTCTTTCTTGTTAGTCAACCTCATAGGTGTACCTCAGAATTATTTTAATTTTAATTTCTCCAATTGATAATGACTTACAACTTTTTTAAAATATGCCTATGGACAGAGCCAAGATTATGAGATGATTATGGCATGTCCCAGGAACTCCTTTCCCCAAAACTCCTAAAGCCATCAAATTATGACTCTAGCCAAAATTTAGAGGGGCAGAACCCACAGAAAGACTGAGTGATATATTTTCCCAGTCCAAGATAACTTAGAAGCTCCATGGAAAGGTGTGTTTCATCAGAAACGGGAGTTCCAGCCCAGTCCAGTCCAGGGATTTCCAGGAACAACTTGAAGGGGTGGTGAGAGAACTCTGCTCCAC
The DNA here is from genome assembly GCF_037893015.1 of Macrotis lagotis. Lineage (NCBI taxonomy): Eukaryota > Metazoa > Chordata > Mammalia > Peramelemorphia > Peramelidae > Macrotis > Macrotis lagotis. Next base: position 77,031,469 of record NC_133665.1, read on the forward strand.
CAGAATGAGTGTGGAGTGAGGAGCATTGGTCATAGAATCTGTAATGGGATTTGGGAGAAAACAGCCTGCACCACCAGAACACAGCTCACTCATAAGGGAGTCAGAAGAGACTGCAGAAATCTGTCTGCTCTCCCTGGGGCAGGACTCTGCTGCTGTTTACTGACACTCAGATCCAGGTTGCAGTTTGGCCTTCCCTACTAAGATAGCAGGGACCCTCCTCACAGCTCCAGGGCAGAGGGGAGTGCCTGTGGTCATCTACATATCAAAGTACAGACAAGAGATCATAAGACCTTGAAGGAATAAAGGTCCCAGATGGGTGTCCCAAAAACCCCTGAAAGCCTTGGAAGGGCTGTAAATTAATCTTGGACTGAGGAAATGAGTAAGCAACAGAAAAAAAAAATATGACCATAGAAAATTACTTTTGTCCCATGGAAGATCAAGACTCAGATGATGACAAACTCAAAGCTTCCATATCTGAAACCTTCAAGAGAAATAGAAAATGGGCTCAGACTATGGATGATCTCAAAAAAGACTTTGAAAAGCAATTAGGGGAGGTGGAGGAAAAATTGGGAGGAGAAATGAGAGTGATACAGAGAAATCATGAAAACCAACTCAGCAGCCTGTTGAAAAAAATACAAAAAAATACTGAAGAAAATAATATGTTAAAAACCAATTTAGGCCAAATGGACAAAGCAGCAGAAAAGGCAAATGAGGAGAAGAATGCCTTAAAAAGCAGAATTGGCCCGCTGGAAAAGGAGATAAAAAGTCTCTCTGAAGAAAATAACTCCTTCAAATGCAGAGTGGAACTAAAGGAAGCTGATGACTTTTCAAGAAATCAGGAATACATAAAACTCTTCCAAAAAAGCCAAAAATTAGAAGAAAATGTGAAATATCTCATTGGAAATACAACCGGCCTTGAAAATAGATCCAGAAGAAATAATTTAAAAATTATTGGACTACTTGAAAGTCATGATCAAGAAAAGAGCCTAGACTTCATTTTTCAAGAAATAATACAGCAGAATTGCTCTGAGATCCTAGATGCAGAGGTGAGGGAATTCACCAGTCACCTCCTTAAAGAGATCCCAAAAGAAAAACTTCCAGGAATATTATAGCCAAATTCCAAAACTCTCAAATCAAAGAGAAAATCCTAAAAGCTCCCAGAAACTAACAATTAAACTGCTGTTTGTCCATTGTCAGGATTACACAGGATCTGGCAGCATCTAAATTAAGGGCTCATAGGAACTGGAATATGATATTCTGGAAGGCAAAAGATCTTGGTTTACAACTGAGATCAACTAACCAGCAAAACTGAACATCCTCTTTCAGGGGAAAATATGGACTTTCAATGAAACAGGGGACTTTCAAACTTTCTTATTGAAATAATCAGAGCTGATCAGAAAGTTTGCTCTTCAAGTACAGGACTGGGTGAACTACAGAGGGAGTAGATGATAAGGACTAGGAGGAATTTAATGATATTGAACTGTTTGTATTCCTGCATGGGAAGAAGATATCGATAACTCATATGAACTTTCTCATTTATAAGAGCTGTTAGAAGGAGCATATATAGATAAGGCACAGGAAAGAGCAGAATATAATGGTATAATATAGTAAAAAAGAGGGAGTCAGTGGGTGATAAAGGGAATTACTGGGAGGAAGATAAAGAAGAGGAAGAAGCAGCTAAGAAATTTCACATAAAAGTCAAGAAAAAGCTTTTTCATTTGAGTGGATCAGGGGAAGGCAAGGGGGAATAAGCCTTCATTCTCATCAGAAATGGCTCAAAGAAGAAATAACATATATACATTTAATAAAGTATAGAAATCTAGCTGATCCCAGAGATAAATGTGAAGAAAGGATTCAGATAAGAGGGAATGAGGGGAGGGAAGGTGGGGAATAGGTGATAGAAGAGAGGTGAAATTGTGGGAGAAGGTACTGAGATACAATACACTTTTGGATAGGGCCAGATGAAAGTAGAAACAGAATAGAATAAATGAAAATGGGGAGGAATAAAGTGGAGGGAAATACAGCTAGTAATAGCAGCTGTGAGAAAAATATTGATGCAACTTCTCTGGTGGAATTATGATAAAGAAGGCAACTCACCCTAGAGACAGAGCTATTGGAATCTAAACACAAACTGAAGTACATTTTATTCTCTTTCTCTCTATTCTTGAGGTTTTTCATCTTCTAGGGGGTGGGAGGGGGTTTTATGTTTACTCTTATAATGAAATTATTGTAATGATATAAAATAAACCAAAAATCATACTTTAAAAAATGCTTATAAATCAATTTGAAAATCTCATCTGAAAACTATTCATATTTTTTGATCATTTATTGATTGGAGAATGGCTTTTATATTTACAAATTTAATTCTTTGTTTGAGAAATGAGAACTTTTTCAAAGAAACTTACTTTATTTTTTCATTGATGCTATTCTTAATTATATTTCCCTCCATCCTGTTCTCCTCACCTTGTTTCTTCTATTCTCACTGCTCATTCAGCCTATCTCCACTAAAAAACTTATTGTTTCTGACTAGTCCCTCCCCCAATCCACTCTTCCATCACTCCCCACTCTCTGACTCAATTTCTTTCTTTCTTTCTTTCTTTCTTTCTTTCTTTCTTTCTTTCTTTCTTTCTTTCTTTCTTTCTTTCTCTCTCTCTCTTTCTCTCTCTCTCTCTCTCTCTCTCTCTCTCTCTCTCTCTTTCTTTCTTTCTTTCTTTCTTTCTTTCTTTCTTTCTTTCTTTCTTTCTTTCTTTGGTTTTGCTAGGCAAATAGGGTTAAGTGGCTTGCCCAAGGCCACACAGCTAGGTAATGATCAAGTGTCTGAGGCCAGATTTGAACTCAGGTACTCCTGACTCAATGGTTGGTGCTCTATCCACTGTGCAACCTAGCCACCCCGTGCCTCAATTTCTAATTGCCTTTCCCTTTCCATACTAAACAGAGTATGTATGTTATTCTATCTTTGAGTCAGTTCTGATGAGAGTAAAGTTCACTAACTCCCCCTCAACTTTTCCCTCTTCCATTCCAGTATAAAGGATTTTTCTTGCCTCTTTTATGTGAGATAAATTTACTCTAGTCTACCTCCCTTTATATTTCTCTCAATACGTTTTTCTCTCATCACCTTAACTTTATTTTTTTAGTTATCATCCCTTTAGTTTCAACCCAAACCTGTGTCCTCTTTCTATATATCTTTTATTTAACTACCCTGATAATGAGAATGCTTGTATAAGTTACCAGTATCTGCTTCGTATTTAGGAATATAAAAAGTTAAAATCATTGAATCCTTTATAATTTCCCTTTCTTGTTTGCCTTTTTATGTTTCACTTGAGTCTCATATTTGAACAATATTTTCTGTTTAATTTTGGTCTTTTCATAAGGAAAGTTTGAAAGTTCTCTATTTCATTGAATATTTGTCTTTTTGCTTGTATTTTCTATCACTCTCCACTTTAAAAAAAGTTAACTGCTTAAAAGTGGCATTATGCTATTTCCACTTTTGTATCCCAAACACAAACTGATTGACTAAATAAATCCATGTCAAATTATAAATTCTGATAGCCTGATAGACAAAATGGGAGGTGGGATAAATTACACAATTCACTTTTACAGAAGGAGAAAGGATTTTATCTAATATTTCATTTATATTTTCTATAACCTCTGAGTATGTCATAAACCTTAATTAAATATAGTGTAAACATAGTGTTCACTTATAGTTGTTAATTATAACTTATCAATCTTTTCCAATAGCTGTCTGGTAAAAAATGTACAATAAATAAAACCTTAGAAAAGAAAAAAAGGTATCATCTGGTTACAAATCTTTTTACCACATAAAATTATGTTAATAAAAGAAAAATAACAAAAAGGAATTGGTGACTTCAAGTCAAGATGGGGCCTTAGTATTTAGGATAATTTTGTATCAAGTTGAATTAATGATAACAGTTTTTTTTTAATTTTCACCATCACACTATTAATAGTTAGCGAGAAAACAGAATATGAATAAAAATGAGGTAATATTTAAAGTATTTTGCAAAACAGTGTTAGATTAAGCTGAATTATCATTACTATTATTATTATTATTATCATCACAAGAAAACTTATTTTTGCCAATTCCCAAAAGTTCTATAACTTAGTGAATAAGACTTTAATTATTGTCTGAAGAGAGTTTAATGGAAGATAAGGATTGATGATTGATTAGCAGATAATCCAAGATGGATCAATAGATTAGCATTTATTAATTTCAACCACAGATAAAGCACAGAAAGTAATAATATTATATATTCAATTGTCAGGTACTGTGAAAGTAGCATTAAAATTATTATCTCATTTAAATCTCACAACAATTCTAGAAGGTTGCTGCTAGTATTTATTTCCATTTTACAAATGAGGAAACCAAGGCAAAGAGAAGTTAAGAGAGCTGCTGAGGATCTTATAGTTACTGTCTAAAACTAATTTTGAATTCAGGTGGCACAGTATCCACAATGTCACCTATCTGCCTCTAAATGAAGATAAGCAAAAACCACCCCATTTTCAAGGAGTTTAGATTCCAATAGGAGAGAAAATTTGTGTATATATATATATATATATATATATATATATTATATATGATATATATTATATACAATATATTATATATACACACATATATAATATATATACATATATATATATATACATATATGAGTATGTATATATATATGGAAGTTTAACTTAGATGAGGCTTTACCAGCTGGTCTAAGATAAAAAAGTCTTGTATAAAAAAGCCTTAACTGATACTTGCAAGAAGTCAGGGATTCCGGGAGACAGGTGAGAAAGGAGACCATTTTAGTAATAGAGAATAATTATTTCAAAGGCAAAGAGAAAGGAGACCATTTTAGAAATAGAGAATAATTATTTCAAAGGCAAAGAGATATATCACTAAATATAAGGTGCAGATATTTCAGTAAGCCTTGACTGTACAGTACCTAAAGAGAAGTAATGTGTAAGATGACTAGATACATAGAAATGAGTCAGTAGTAAAAAATTCTAAATGTCAAACAAAGTTGTTAATGTTTTGGTCCAAATCTAAAAGAGAAACACTAGGGATTACTGAGTTAGAAAATGATACAGTAATAATTCAACTTTAGGAAGGAGGTGACACAGTGGATAGAATGCCAGACCTGAAGACAGGAAAACTATTCTTCATGAGGTCAAATCCAATCTCAGATACTTCCAAAATATGTGACCATGACCAAGTCATTTAATTCTGTTTGTCTCATTCCTCCACCTGTAAAGTATACTCCAGTGTCCTTACCAAGAAAATCTTAAATATGCTAATAAATAGACACAACTGAAAAATGACTCAGCAAAAAATTATTAGGAACATAATTTTGTTAACTATATATAGAATTAATTAGAGTAGAGAGACTGATTGTAAGGCTACTGAAATAGTCAAAGTAAGAGAACATGATGGCCTGAACAAGAACGGTGACTGGGTAAGTATGAAAAATGGATATATGTATAAAAATTATCTCTTATGTTTCTATTTCCCTTAATCCTAATTCCTCTTGCCAAAATTTGTAAAATATGTTTAACAAAGTATATATGTAAAATGCTAACCTGATTATTCCCTGCTGAGGGGAGGGGGTGGTAAGGGAGGGTTGAGGGAAATTTTGTAACTTGAGAATATACATGTACAAATGGATGAAAATAAATAAATAAATCTTAAAAATTAAAAAAAAGAATGGATATATTTAAGAGCTGTAATTGGGGTTGAAACAAATGCATAAAAAATTGGATAGAAGGCAGGAATTCTATTAGAGATGAGAAAGGGGACCATATCAGACATGAAGAATGATTATTAAAAAACAAAGAGATAAGGCATAAGAACTAAATTCAAAGAACAAATATATCAGCATGCCTTGACAGTAGAGTACATAAAATAAAATGAAGGCATAAGATGACTGGAAAAAATGGGAAGGAGTCAGACAGTGAAGATCTATAAATTCCAAAAAAAATGAATTTTTAGATTGATTCAAATATAAAAGAGAGCCACTGGTGATTAGTAAGAGGAATGATATGGAAATAACAAAACTTATAGAAAGGCAGGTGGTATAGTATATAGAATTGCTACCCTTGGGGGTCAGGAAAACTACCCTGTAAGTTTAAATACCTCCTCAAACGTTTCTGAAATATGTGACGCTGACCAAGTCACTCAATTTTGTTTGCCTTAGTTGTTCTTCTGTAAAATGAAATGGAGAAGTAAATGACAAATAATTTCAGTATCCTTGCCAAGAAAGCCCCAAATGGACTCACAAAGAGTCAAAGACAACTGAAAAATAATTAAATGAAAACAAACTTTAGGAAAATAACTTTTTTTTCTTTAACAAAGAGGATGAATTGGAATTGAAACCAATTGTAAGACTTTTGAAATAGTTAAAGTAAAAGAAAAGGAGGTCTTGGAATAATATGGTGTCTGGGTGAGCATAGAAACTGTATATATATATATATATATATATATATATATATATATATATTCAAGAGACATAATTGAATTAGAAACAATAAGAAAAAGATTGGATATCTGAGGTGTGTGAGAGAAAGGAGTCAGGATGACGGAAAGGTTGGGAACTTGGAAGACTGTTTATGGAGGTTCCCGCCATAGTAATAAGAAAGATCAGAATATGGGTTAATTTTGAAAGAATTATTTTTATACATGTATACAATTAATACAGTTTTATATATTCATACAATTAGTGATTTCAATACATTTATACAAACCAAATGTTCTCAATTTCAAGTTGGAATTTTTTTTTTTGTTTTCCACATCTTCAGTACTTCTGATTATTAAGGTGAATTAGTTCTTAAGAACATTTGGTTTGAAAGATGTGTTAGGGATTTCATGGTATGGGAACACAGCTCAGGAAAAAAAGGAAGGAAAAGAAAAAGCAAATAATTAAGGCAGGAAGGAAAAGGAAATAAACATGTTTCTACTTTTAAATGTTATTTTACTATATTTTTCAATTATATACAAAGATGATTTTCAACATTCATTTCTTGGTAAACTTTTGAATTCCACATTTTTGTCCTTTTCTTCCTTCCCTCTCCCCAATTCAAAGCAGTGAGTAATATAGGTTATATATAATATATTTTTAATATGATATGATATAATGTGATATAATATCATATAGATAATACATGTATAATCATGTTTAATATATTTCATACTAATCATGCTGTAAAAGAAAAATCAGAACTAAGGTAAAAAACCATGAGCAGAAGAAAAAAAAAACATAAAACATGTTAAAAGTGAAAACTGTATTTTGCTGAGCATTGCTGGCTATGGATGACATTTTTCATTTAGAATTGTCCTTGATTGCTCAACTTCTGAGAGTAGCTAAGGTCATCAAAGTAGATCATCACGCAATATTGCTGTTAATATGTGTAATGATCTCCTGGTTGTGCTCACTTTACTCAGTATCAGTTCACGTAAGTCTTTTCATGATTTTCTGAAGTTGTCCTGCTCTTGATTTCTTACAGAACGATAGTATTTCATTACATTCATATACCATAGCTTGTTCAGGCATTCTCCAATTGACTTGAAATCCCTCATTTTCCATTTCTTCACCACTATAAAAAGAAATGCTATAAATAGATTTACACTCTACAAATATTCATAGAAAATCAAGCTAATCTTTATTGTTAAGGGGTTCTCCACATTCTAACAGAATAGATAAATATCTAAGAGATTTCATTTGCAAGTTAGATGGACAGGATCTATGATAATTAAAGTTCATTGGCAAAGAAATTTATAATAGTTTTAAATTCCATTTCCACAGATAAAACTATATTTGTTTTTTTCTTCCTTCTTTTTATATATCTTCTCTCACAAAACATTTAATTTCTGTCTATCTTTAGTATGGTTACAAACAAAAAGCTTATATTTGATTGCTTTCTGTTGGGGGGAGAGGGGAAGGGAAGAGAGGCAGGGAGAAAAATTGAAAAAATAATACCTTACAAAAAACAATTGGTAAAAACTAAAACTTGTAAAACAAATAAAATTTTATATGATTAAAAACTATATTTTTCTGATGTTAAGACATTTTATATCACAAAGAATTCTGATGGCAATTTTTTTTTGTTTCCCACATCTTCAGTACTTGTAATTATTAAGGTGAAAGGATGATATCATTTGCCTTGACCATTGGCATATTCCCTAGATAAACGAGTAGACTGGAACAAATATTCTGATGACTGAAATAATAGATTTGGTTAGGTAGGAATAGAATGATTTCTCTTCTGATGTTAGATGATATGAAGATATAGTTATCAGTCAGCATAGTTCCAAAATTTCCTAAAGCAACAATATTTGCAAAAGTTGACTCAAGTACCATTTTCAAAATCATATAAAATAATGAAAAATCTTTCAAATCTCTGATTTAAGCTAATAGCATATGGAAAAGACATAAAGAGTGTCCAGTAAAATCTTTAATGTGTTGTTTTTCAGTCATTTCAGTTTTGTCTGAAGTTTCATGAATCAATTTTGTTTGCTCATTTATACTGTTTTTCTCAAAGATACTGGAGAGGTTCATTATTTCATTTTCCAGCAGTTTTGCAGAAGAGTTAACTGAAGCAAACAAGGCCAAATGCTTTATCCAGGATCACACAGTTAATATTTGTCTGAGGTTAAATTTGACTAAGATACTCCTGATTCTTGTGCTGGTGCTCTCTATTGTGCCAGCTAACAGACCAAGTTTTAGTAAGTCTCAAAAAAATAATTATCAATTCCCTTTCAAAGCAAAGCACAATATATTTGTTAATTATCATGAAAAATCAATGCCTACTATAAAAAAGATAAATATTAATGTATATAATATGTTATATGTCTGTAATTAGATAATTATATATAATTAGATACATAAAATATGTATCTAATTATATATAATTAGATACATAAAATATGTATGTTTATGTTTATTTGTGTAACATGCAGATATAGATAGATTAGATATAGATATAGATATAGATAGATATATGGATATGGTGGCACTAGCGATCATCAGTCATTTAACTCAGTGTGGGTAGAGATTAAAATGAAAGGGTTTTTTTCAGGTTTCATAGACAAGCACATTGAAAGGGTATTTTAAAACCTCCTAATTATTATTGGTTATGTGACTAATAAGATGGAGGACTAGACATTTTTTTTCTGAGATTCACAACCTCTGTAAAATAGGCATTTTGTGCAAGAAGTAAAATAATTTTGATAGTCTCAATGCTCAACGAGACCAAGAACCTGACAAGGTAAAGCATCAATGAAGTTAGAGTAAAGAAGGCTAAATCTGAACCTCCTAAAACACACAAATAATTTCCATTTGATTATCAGGCACAGTGATTTTTTTTGGCTGCTACAAATGGATATGTCATAGAACACAACTCTATTACCCTAACTCCTCATAGTGATGCAGAAACCCAAAAGGCAGAGTTTGCTTTATAAAGAAAAGAAGTAAGGTAGTACTCTATGCTATAATGAAGATCAGACAGGAAACTGGGGAACAGGGGAACAAAGAAGCAAGACTAACTTGAGTGACTTTGGGGCATTTCCCAGAGTCTGAGAAAAAGAGCCAATGATCTAACTGGGACTGATTCTGTCCCCTTAGAAATTATTTGAGCCAATGATAAAGGCCAGTGAAACATGTTGTTAAGTATGGAAAGAAACAAAATCAATTTTGAACAACCCTTCCCCACTTCCCTGTCCCCAAATCTCAATGAAAGAAGGAAGAGTAATAACATGTAATAATCAGGGGAATAAAATGGAAAATGATTGAAATTATTATTTTTTTGTCTCCAAAGGTCTATGACACAGTAGTTTATTGACTTACTGACAGAAAAGGATATAGATTCAATTTGTAGAAAAACTTTCTTTTTCTTTTTTCTTTTTTATCTTTTATTAGATTAACATTAATAAAATATTCTTGTTTAAGAGTAAATGAAATACCCCCTCCCCCCATAAATATAGACTTGCTTGAGTGATTAAGTAAAGGGGAGAGAGAAAAAAATTAAAATTAAAAAAAATAATAGTAATATAGGTATGGCTAGGTGGCACAATGGACAGAGCACCAGCCCTGGAACCACGAGCACCTGAGCCCACATCCGGCCCCATACACCCAACACTCACCCAGCCCTGTGACATGCAAGCCACCCGAACCCCACTGCCCTGCAAAAACCAAAAAAAAGAAAAAAAAAGACCCAAAATAAATTATAATAGTAATAATAGTAAGGGTGACTGGGTGGCAGACAAAGCATTGGCCCTTGAGCCAGGAGCACCTAGGTCCAAATCCAGCCTCAGAAACCCAACAATCACCCTGCTATGCGGCCCCAGGCGGACGACCCAGCCCCATTTGCCCCTCCCCCCCAATAATAATAATAATAATAATAATAATAATAATAATAATAATAATAATGTGCTTGAGTCTTTGTTCCAACACCAACAACTCTGTCATGGGTGGATCACATTCTTTATGATAAGTCCATGGCAAAAGTTACTTCCATATTTTTCCACCGTTTCCATTGCTGATCGCAACTCCCTCCTTTTGTATTTCTCCACTACCATGTACTATATTTTCTCTCTCCTTTCACTCTGATTTACCTGTAGGGTAGCTGAGTGGCACAGCAGACAGATGCCCAGCCCTGTGGCCAAGAGGCCCTCAGTCCTCATACCACCCCTTAGGCCTAGCATCTACCTGGCCCTATAGTCCCAGACAGGCCATCCAATCCCAGCCCCTTGCAAGAAGTAAAAAAAGAAAATGTGTTATAACTGACCACTCTCCCCCCATGGTCCATCCTCTCCTCCATCACTCATATCCCCCCCTTCCCCCTGTCCCCCCCTCTCTCCTTCTTACTCCTGATGCCTATACCCCATCGAGTATATATGCTGTTTCCTCTCCTAACCACCTCTGATGAGAGCAAAGTTTCCCTCATTCCCCCTTGCCTTCCCCCCTTCCATAACATTGCAATAGCTCATTGTAATAAAGAAAAATCTTATTATATGAAATATCTTGGCCTATTCCCCCTCTCCTTTTTCTTTCTCCCATTACATTTCCCCTTTTTTCCTATTAACTCCATTTTTACACCATATTTTATCTTCGAATTCCACTTTCTCCTGTGCTTCAACTATAAAATCTCCCTCTACCTGCTCTATTAACTGAGAAGGTTCATATGAGTATTATCAATGCCATTTTTCTATACAGGAATACATGCAGTTCATCCTCATTAAGTCCCTCATATTTTCCCCTTCTCCTCCAATCTCTATGCTTCACCCAAGTCCTGTATTTGAAGATCAAACCTTCTGTTCAGCTCTGGCCATTTCAACAGGAACCTTTGAAATTCCCCTGTTTCATTGAAAGTCCATCTTTTTCCCTGGAAGAGGACATTCAGCCTTGCTGGGTAGTTCATTCTTGGCTGCATTCTAACCGCTTTTGCCTTCCGGTATATTATATTCCAAGCCCTATGAGCTTCTAATATAGTTGCTGCTAAGTCCTGTGTGATCCTGACTGCAGCTCCATGATATTTGGACGGTGTCCTTCTGGCTGCTTGTAATATTTTCTCTTTTACTTGGGAGTTCTGGAACTTGGCTATAATATTCCTAGGGGTTGGTTTTTTGGGATCTCTTTCTCCGTGTGATCTGTGGATTCTCTCCATTTCTATTTTGCCCTCTGCTTCTAGAATATCAGGGCAATTTTCCTGTAGTAATTCTTTGAAAATGATGTCAAGGCTCTTTTCCTGATCATGACTTTCAGGTATTCTAATAATTTTTAAATTTTCTTTCCTAAGTCTGTTTTCCATATCAGTTGTTTTTTCAATGAGATATTTCACATTTTCTTCTAATTTTTAATTTTTTTGGTTTTGAAGTATTGATTCCTGATTTCTGGTAAATTCATCAATCTCCCTGAATTCTATTCTTTGTATGAAGGATTTGTTCTCCTCAGAGAGTTTTCTTATCTCTTTTTCCATCTGGCCAATTTTGCTTTTTAAAGCATTCTTCTCCATTATAACTTTTTTGAACTGTTTTATCTATTTGACCTAAGCTGTTTTTTTTTTTTAGCATGCTATTTTCTTCAGCATTTTTTTGGATTTCCTTGACTAAGCTGCTGACTTCATTTTCATGTTTTTCCTGCATCTCTCTCCTTTCTTTTCCCAGTTTTTCTTCCAACTCCCTCATTTGATTTTCAGTCTTTTTTGAGCTCTGTCATAGCCTGAGCCCAATTTCTGTTTTTCTTGGAGTCTTTAGATACAGGAGCTTGTGCTTCCTCATGTTCAGACTGAGTATTTTGATCCTTCTTGGGCTCATTTGCAAAATATTTCTCAATGGTGTTCCTCTTTTTTCTCTACTTAGTCATTTTCCCAGCCTGAGCCTGGTTTGGGGGTGCTTCCTGAGCTTTTGGGACACTCCCACAAGGGTCTCAGTGTGTGAGGCTCTGTCCTCCCTCCTGATCTGTGAATGACCATATGCGCCCACCTCTGCCACAGGGCTGAGGTGGGGGGGGGCCCTGCTGTTCTATGGTGGGGGGGCCTAGACTGCGATCAGGATCGGAATGTGGTCAGAGCCCCAGATTCCTGTTCCAGTGGCAGGGGACAGAGCTCTGCAGTCCCTCTTCACTCCCCTCCTTAAGTTCAATGGGCTCATGCCCTGGGGGCTCCTGCTTATTCCTGTTTCTGTTCCAGGATCTGGGCTGTCCAAAGACCATGTTGCTTGCTGTATGCCCTGAGGGCTGGGCTCCACATATTCCCTCTGGCAGAGGTCCCCCCTGTTCCCCCACTTTGTGTCCACAGCTCCCTGGGTTATAGATCAGGAAACTGCCCCCCCCCACTGTAAGCTGGGCTCCCAGTGCCCTGGGGCTGCCTCCAGGGCCACCCCTCTGGTGGGCCACTCCTCTGACCCCTGGGAGCAGAGCCTTTCTGCTCTTTTCCAGGTTACCTTGAGTAGCAGAACTGCCTCACTGGGTCCCTCTCTGGGTTTTGCCTATGGAAAGTTTAGTTAGAGTCCTTAGCTTATGAGTTTTCTCAGAGAGCGCCTAAGAGGAGATCCTTTCTTGTTGCCATCTTGGCTCCGCCCCCCTCTGAAATTATGAAAAATTACAGGAGGAAGAGAACTCTAAGACTTTGACGATATGTGGATAAAACAACTGGGAAAATATTATAACGAAAGGGGACATGATCTCCAGATCAGCTAAATGGGTCATAAATTCACATCTATGAATAAATTTTACAACAACAAAAAGAAATCAACATCTGATGAGGCAGAGAATTCTGGTATTGCCCAGGGGAATATGAACCCATAAAACAATGTTCTTAAATGGCTTAAAAGAGAAATAAGAATTATCAGAAATTTGAATTTTTAACTGACAAAAACAAAATACAAAAATTTTAAGCAGTTTTTGTTACTAGATGTATAAACTGCTTAAGGATTATATATCTCCCAGAAAAATAAAAAAAAATCTTAAACATTAGTGTAAAAACTAAAGCAGGAAAACTGTCCCTAACTTTAAAACACAAACACACACACACACACACACACACACACACACACACACACACACACACACCACAGTGCTACTGTAATGAATTTATGGATTACCTGGGGAGTGGAAAGGGAAACACAATCAACCAAAGGAAGAAATAAATAAAAATTCACTGCTTCAAAGTCCATGCCATATAGAATTTAAATTTAACATTTTCAATTATAAAAACAAATTCTGCAAATGAGCAGGTGATCTACCTTCAAATATGAAGGAAAGAAAATTTAAAAGAAACATATGAGTATTTTGTATACACCAGAAAGATGCAGAACATGTAGAGAATAATTTGTTCTAAAAAACAAAGGAGCTGAAGATGCTCTACAATATGACATGTTTTGCAAGTCATTCAATGACCATTAATGAAAAAAAGATGATTTTTCAATCAAAGTATATTTAAAACATTCCTAGAAAGAAAACCAGATCTAAATTCTTTTCTTTTCATATAGCCTAGACAACAGAAGTACAAAGAGGATAAATAAATAAAACTACTTTCAGAAAACACTAAAATTAAAATAGAAAGATCATTAAGAGGTTTCTTTCAATATATGTAGGGAAAAAAAAAAGAATGAGTTATAGGGGAAAACAGGTATGAAAAGACACGATTAACTTCTATTTAGCAGGGTATAAATGTTTCTCTAAGTCTAAATTACAGAATAAGAGAGGACATAAAAAAGAAAAAAGGACTAAGATATTACAGCTATCCCTTCCACATCATGAGGGTTAGGAACACAACTTTTCTGTGATCTAGAAAATTCATGCAAAATCTTTAGACCAATTCATAATAGAGAAGAAACTGAATTATGGAAATAAAAGTTAAAATATATTGATATTATATAATACTATACATATTTTTCATGCATTTCTGAGAAAAAAATACTTTTTCTGCGTGGTCTGCTGACATTCACATGTCATCTATGACTTCTGCAAAATTTCTATTTAATTTCTTATGCCAACTTGTGATATATTGAAACCATGATGGAGAAATCTCAATAAGGAAGCTATAAGTGCATTTAATTTAGCCTAAAACTGAAAGTAAAAAATCCATTTATATTCTCTCAAGAAGAAGAGAAGCTTCTAGAATCAGAAAGGGCAAAGGGGCAAAGAGAACTATTGATATAGCTAAAATAAGTAAATATATGTCAGTATTGGAAAGGGCTTTAACTGATGATTGCTCCAATGGAGGAGGGGGATATTCTTTAAAAGGATATGGTGACCTTAAAAATGCATAGAATGTTCACAATGTGAGAATCTTGTCTCTGAAGAAGGGAGCATTAGAGATCTGAGAGGAGATTCCCACAGAGATTTCATGACAATTGGGGAAAAATGAAGAAGGCAAAGATTAATAATCAAGAAAGGGAAATCAAAAGTGAAGGGTTTTGTGAAATATTAACTGTTTTAACAATAGTATCTCATTTTATCCTCAACAGAACCCTTCATAGTAGGAACTGAGGCAAAGAAATGTTAAGTGACTTGTGCAATGAATTTAAGTGACATTGTCCAATGGATTTGAACTTCTTTATTATTTCCTGCAATACTTAGTTGGCACTGAAGACTACTTTAATAAAGAAAATGGTAAAAACAATATCAACATTAACAAGAAGCAACAAAAACCTAAAAGGGCAAAGTATTGTGCTTACATAAAAAGAAAAAATACATAAAGGGAGAGAAATTGCCAACATGGGGGAGGAACAATATTAAAGAGAAATAGAAAAAAAATAACTAATAAATTTTTGGCGTAAAAAGTAAAAACTTCCATAAAATTTCAAAAAAATAAGATAAATTAGATAAAAATAAAATTTCACAGTCTGTTCCTTTCAGGAAATATACTTACAAAGCAAATATAAGCAAAAAATGAGGAGTTGGAAAATCAATTACTATGCTTCATGTGAATTTAAAATATCAGGAATGCTAATCCTGTTGTCATATTAAGAAAGAACAAAAATTCACATATAAATAAAAAAAGCAACAAGGAAATAATGCATTCTAAAATGAATAGCCATAAAACAATGGTCAATAAATCAATATCAACATACAACTTATATACTCTATGTCCATTCATAAAGTTAAAATTGACTTAGTTTCAAGTAGATTTATTATAGCAATGCATCAATGGTAGGAGATTTCAATTGTCCTCCCTCAATTTTGGATAAGCATAACAGGAAGATTGATAAAATAGATAGAATAAAATGCTAGAGAAGATAGAACTAAAAACTTACGGTATCCTATAAGTATGCATATATACATATATGTATAATACACGGATATATGTGTGACATTTATGTATGTCTGTGTATTTACTCATATATATGCATATCTAGTACATATTTTAGCAGTAAATATATTTGTGTGGTGTGTGTGTGTGTCTGTGTATGTTTACAGAATGAATTAAAAACCAGAATCCTTCAATACATTATTTAAAAGAAATACATTTGAAGGTAAATATAAAAGAGAAGTAAAATATAATATGTTTCAGCAGAAGGAAAATTCAACAGTAGCAATCCTGATGACAGACAAAGAAAAAGCACTTAAAAGCCACCTTAGGCAATGAAGTTATGCCATTATTAAACATATATGCACCTAGTGATATAGTTTCCAAATTCTTAGAGGAGAAACCGAATAAATTACAAGAAGTAGCAAAATTATAAAAATGGGCAATCTCAATTTTCTTCACTAAGATCTAGGTAAATCTAAACACAAGATAAATAAGAAGGAAGTTAAGAAGGTGTACAAAATCATAGAAAATTTAGATATGATAGAACTCTGGGGAAAAGTAAATGGGAATAGAAAAGAGTATATATACCTTTTTTCCCTGAAGTACAAGGCACCTATACCAAAACTGACAATGTAGTAGGGCATAAAACCCTACAATTAAATTCAGAAATAATAAATGCATACTTTTCAGACAAAGATGCAATAAAAATTGCATGCAATGAAGGATAATGGAAAGATTAAACAAAAATTAACTGGAAATTAAATAACAATTTTAAATAATGAGTCACTCAATCCACAAATCATAGAAAGAATTATTTTATCCAAGAAAATGATAGCAATGAGACATTACACCAAACTTTATGGGATATAGCCAAAATAGTTTTTAGGAGAAATTTTATATCTCTCTAAATGCTTATATGAATAAAATAGAGAGAGGGGAGATCACTCAACTGGGTATGCAACTAAAAAGCTGGAAAAAGAACAAATTAAAGATCTACAATTAACTATCAAATTAGAAATTCTGAAAATCAATGGAAAGATCAATAAAATTGAAAGCAAGTAAACTACTGACCCAATGAACAAAACTAAGAGTTAGTTTTTATGGAAAAAAGTACAAAACAACATAGATGAACCTTTGGTTAATCTGATTTTGAAAAGAAAGAAGAAAACCAAATTACCAGTATCAAAAATGAAAAGGATGAACTCACCACCAATGAGGAGGAAATTAAAGAGATAACTTGGAGGTATTTTGCTCGTGTATGCCAATAAATTTGATAATCTGAGTGAGATGGATGAATATTTACAAAAAATAACAAACTGTCCAAATTAATAGAGAAAGGAAATAAAATACTTATATAACCCCATTTCAGAGAAAAGAAATTGAAGAAACCACCAATAAACTCTCTACAAAAAAGTCTCCAGGTCCAAATGGATTTATAATTGAATTTTGTCAATCGTTTAAGAAACAATTACAATTCTACATAAACTAATTATTTAAAAAGTGGGAGAAGAAAGAGTTCTGACAAATTTCTTTTATGATACCAATATGTTGTTGACACATAAATGAGGATGAACCAAAATAGACAAAGATGATTATAGATAAATCTACCTAATGAAAACTGATGGAAAAATCTTAAATAAAATTTTAGCAAAGAGTTTATAGCAAATTATTACTAGGATAATAAACCATGATCAGGTAGGATTGTGCCAGATAGTCAGGGATGGTTCAGTGTTAGTAAAACATTCAACAGAATTGAGCACACCAAAAACAAAACCAGCATAAATCATCAGACTATCTTAATCAATCCTGAAAAAACCTTTTGACACAGTACAGAATTCATTCATAGTAAAAATACCAGAAAGTATAGGGATAAATGGATTTTTCTTTAAAATAAAAAGCATTATCTAAAACCATCAGCAAATATTATATGCAATGTGGATAAACTAGAAGCATTTACAATAAGATTGGGGTGAAAAAAAGATGCCCATTTTCACCATTACTATTCAATATAGTATTAGAAATATTTGCTTCAACAATAAGAGAAGAAGAAATTGAAGGAATCAGAATGGGTTATGAGGAAGCAAATCATTCAATTTTTGCAGATGTTATGATTATATATTTGGAGGACCTGAGAAAATCATCTAAATAACTAGTTTTAACAAATTCAGCTTAGTAGCAGAATATAAAATAAACCCACATATATCATCAGCATTTCTATATGTCAACAACAAAGTCCATGAGCAAGACATAGAAATAGAAATTCCATTTAAAGTAACTATAGATTACATTGAATACTTGGGAATCTACCTCTCATATTACAAAGCACTTCTCACTCAAATAAAGTCAGATCCAAACAAATGGAATAATGTTAACTGTTCAAGGTTAGGTAATATAATAAAAATACAAATTGTATCCAAATTATTTACTTATTCAATGCCATATCAATCAAACTATCAAATAATCATTTTACCAAGCTAGAAAAAATAGTAACAAAATTCATCTGCACCACCTAGCTGCCCCAGTACTATTGTTCTTTAAGAAACCATGAAGGTTTGGACTCGAAGGGACTGATGCTGAGCAAAGGGAGTAGAACCAAGAGAACACTGGACACAGTAGCAGTAATATTGTGAGTTTATCAGTCTTCATGGATACAGTTCCTCTCAGCTTCTTGGAGACAACTGAGCAGTTCAGGACACCCCAGAAGATGTGCTATACACAATACTATTTGCATTCAGAGGAAGAAAAACAAAATAAAACAGAACCAAGGAAAAAACACAGAATCTGAATGAACACTTCATTCACTTTTTTTGGGGGGGGTTGTTTTTGCAAGGCAATGAGATTAAGTGACTTGTCCAAGGTCACACAGCTAAGCAATTATTAAGTGTCTGAGGTCACATTTGAACTCAGGTCCTCCTGACTCCAGGGCCAGTGCTCTATCCACTGCACCACCTAGCTGCCCTACATTCACTTTTTAAAAGTTACTTTTATATTTTTCTTTCCTATCTCATGATTTTCTTTCTTTTCATTTAATCCTAATTCCTCATAATAAAATGACTAATTTTTAGGCATATTAACAAGAGTGTATATGTATAATATTCAATAGACTGTCCATAAATGAAGGAAGGGGGTGGTAAGGGAGGATGGAAGTATTATGTAACTTACAAATATGCATATACATATGGTTGAATGCTGAAATACCTTCATAACATGTAATTGGAAAAATAAAATGAAATATTATTTGAAAAAAATCAGTGTATGTTATCAAAAAAGATTATTGAAACTTAAAAAAAGGAAATCAAGCACTGTGTTGGTTAACTTAAAAATTTATCTTTGTTTTGTTGGAGAATTCAATATCTGGGACAGTTGGGAAGAATTTAAATTATCAATGTTGGTGATATCAAAATAGAAGAAATTAATGCAGCTTTTGTGTATGTTTGTGTGTTTGTGTGTTTGTGTGTGTGTGTGTGTGTGTGTGTGTGTGTGTTTTGTGGCACCAAAAATCAAGTGACATACCCCATTCATAGAAAATATTGACTCTAGTAACATTTCATTAGTGATATTCTTTTAACTTTACATTGAATCATAAATAATTATTCTATAATTATTTATATTATATACATATCTATGAATTATATCTATTTATTTTAGATATTATATCTATACATTATAAATAATTAGGTATAAATTATCACAATAAGAAAATCAATAATTTTAAATAGCTTGCTAACTACTACAAACTTCATAAGTGTTTTACAAATTATTATCTCATTTAATCCACACAACAACCCTGGGAAGTAGGTACCTTACTTATTCCCCTTTTACAGATAATGAAACTGATTAAAACAGAAGTTAACTTATTTGCAAAAGATCACACAGCTAGTAAGTGAAGATATATTTGTATTAAGGTCTTGACTCCAGCTTAATGCTCTCTCAACTGTCCATTAGAGTCTTTATTAGATTTGAATGGATTCAAATAACAAGATTACTTATTTTGGTTGTGCTTTCAGAGCCCTCTTCAACTTGACCTGTTTGTTTTGATAGATTTTTCTGACATTTCTCTCAGCTAATTTCTTTTGAGACATTCATGGAGTGGTCCCAGTATAGCAGAATGGGTGGTAGAGTCCTTTTAGTTCAATACTCTCAGAGGAAGTAATTGAGACTCAGAAAACTCACTTACCAGCTTCTGCATCTTCCAGATTAAATTATTCTTAGACTTGCTGGAAAGGATCATGGGATTTTCTTGCTTTAACAAAATGCATTCCCAAACTGAACCTTCTCTTTTGAGTTCAAAGGTTCTTAAAACACACACACACAAACACAAAATAAAGATTAATATAAATGGATACTCACATATAGATGCATACATAGATTTTTATCTATCTATCTGACTACCTATACATTTGTATAGATTCACATACACATTTAGAGATTCCATTTTTAGTATAATTCTCAGAGACTGTATTTGACTTAATCCTGATTCTGGGTCTAATATGTGCATTCCGCCATCAAACTGTTTACAATTGATTCTGAAGTTTAAACAGTGGAATGAGTGCTGTTCCTAGAGTCAGAAAGAACTAATTTCAAAGAAAGTCTTGGATGCTTACTAGTTGTATGACTCTGAGCTAGTGAGTTTTTGTCTGTCTTAATTTCCTTATATGTAAAATGATTATAATCATACCACCCTAACTCATAGAATTGTGAGGAATAAATAAGATTTTAATCCTAAATTGCTTAGCATAGATCCTGACACATGGCAAGGACTATATAAATGTTTGATTGCTATTATTATTATATTTATTTTTTTGAAAATGACATCTTGATAGATGAGCTTCTAAATATTTTTGTCAGAGGTTCTAAAACTCAACCAAATGATATAAACTTTTCTAGACTTCTTGAGCCTTTAGCAGTATCATTTTTGGATAGACAGATTGAGTGGACTCAGACTTAGATTTTTATTCTTTACAGCTTTGTTCCCACCAAGTTCACATACAACTATTGCATGACTGTCAGGTGAGTTATTATCTCATTTATAGTTTGCTGGGTTCCAAGGTTACTTCTGAAAGCTATTCCTTGGTTCTTTGGGCATCCATGCTGAGCTGTCTTCCAAACGCAGAAGCCTAGATCCAATAATGACTGGAGCCTCACTCTCCTCATCTTTTTAAACTACAGAGCTTCAAATAAAATTTAGAAATATATTTGTTCTTTTTTCTCATAGAAGTCCATGGCATAAGGAAGATTATACCATGATTTTTTCTTTAGGTTTTTGCAAGGCAAATGGGGTTAAGTGGCTTGTCCAAGGCCACACAGCTAGGTAATTATTAAGTGTCTGAGACTGGATTTGAACCCAGGTACTCCTGACTCGAGGGCTGGTGCTCTATCCACTGCACCACCTAGCCTCCCCTGATACCATGATTTTCAAGTGAATTGGATTTAAGTGAGAGAAGGCTGTGCAAAGTCAGCAGTCTTATTAGGTCCTCTGGAATAGCCTAGGGCCAGTAACAAGATATAGATCAGTATAATTGGAGATAGCTCTAGATTAAATGAGAGAACTTTGTCTTTTTATGTCAGATCTCAGGTGTTGACTTAGTCAACACCCATTCAGTGATTAAAGCTAGGTAAGAAATGAGGCAAAGAATGGTCTCTTTTACCTAGTTAAAAAAATCAGAGAGAGGAAGACCCTCATGGCTTCTGACTAAAACAGAACAATTGATATTTACAATAAAACAAAGAATCAAGACACAATCCATGGAGCCACACTTCAACCTTAGAAAGGAGGAAGTGCAAGTACTCTTTCTTGATAGTGCTGTACCTCACTTAACACTATCAGTGAATGAGTCAAAGTGAATGAGAGAATCCAAAGGCAATAGGTAAAGACAACCAAAAACTTTTGAAGGTGCTATAAGTTCTGGTTGGGTAAATGTAGCCAATCCAAGGTAATGGTATTCTTCATATAATTAGACTAGCAGAATTAGTTTCCAAATGACTATACACTTTCACATTGTCTCCAAGTGCTTTCATTATGAACCATAGGAACTCTCCTCAGAGCAGGCTACTTAGACTCTTCCATCTTTGAAGAATTCTATACAGATATCAGTCCCTGTTCCATCATTATAACCAATGGTCCACACACTCACAGCTTCCATGTCTGTGATTTTTGCCAAATTCCATAATTATAATTATACTATTTTCAGGTTTCTTTTTGGTACTTTCCATTACCATTACCATATTCAATGTATGTATCATTATCCTGGTTCTGTTTACTCTGCTCTAAGTTCATAAAAATTTCCAAAGCTTCTTTGAACAAAGTAATTTCTTTCCAAGGAAAGCAAATATACACCCTCAAAGTTGCAAATGATTAATATTTTATTTTAAAAAATTAAGTTGAAACATCCATTTCTGGAATAAAATGCAAAGGAAAAATTTTTTCCATCAGATAGGGAGGTAAGAGCAGGTTATGTTCTGCACTCTTGGAAGACTACATCAATGACATCATGTATTTTAATGAAATACAAGATTTTAAGGAATTTTCAGGATTATACAGACTCAGGTACCCAAACTACATGAATAATTGATTAGAATATTGTTACCACTCATTTTAAACAAAAGAGTTAATAGCTCAGGCAAGTCTCACAGGTTCTGAAGTCAGGAAATACATTCTTTTTAATTTAATTTTATTCGTTTTCACATTGCTGCAATATTTTGTTCTATAAGCAAACATAATCCCCCTTCTTTCCAAAAAGATAGAGAAACATCAAACAAATAAAGTGAGAGAAAAAGGAGGGGAAAAATGTACTTCTGTGTTCAGATACCATCAGCACTGTCTCTAGGATGGATCCGCAATCTTTATCATAGAAGTTACTACAACATTTTCCTCCATAGATGTTATTACTAATCCCAATTTCCCTCCATTCTATTCATCCCCATTCCCATTTATTCCATTCTTTCTCTTCTTTCACTTTGTCCCTCCTCAAAAGTACATTATGGAGCAACTAGGTGGCTAAGTGGACAGGGCAAAAGTCCTGGAGCCAGGAGGACCCATGCCCAAATCTGGTCCCAGACAAACAAAAACCACCCAGCCACTCGACCCTACCACTCTGCAAAAAAGGTAATGTATCTGATTACCCTCCCCCATGATCTTCCCTCTCTTTTATCACCTACACCCCCCCCTCCCCTCCCTCTGTCCTCTTTCTCTCTCCTTTTCCTCTCTCTTTTTTCCTCTAGGGTAAGATAGATTTCTATACCCTTTTGAGTGTATATGGTGCAGGAAATACATTTTTACTTGAGACTCTGACAAGGTGAAGTTATCTTTCATACCAATTCAAATTTGCATGATTTTAGGAAATAGAGGATAGAGGACAAAGAAGAAAATGTAAGTAGAACTGAATTACCTAACAAAAGTTGATGATATTTTCTATTCAAAACTAACCTCTAAGGATCTGGGATGTATCTTATTCCTTTCTTTCTACATAAGACTCTCTGAAATTTTGTAATCTTGTTCATGATATGGCAACTGTAAACTGTGTGGATGTTAATACCTCAAAGCTATATTATAATTCAGATTTACACAGTGCCATAAGTCTAACAAATCATAACAGCTATGTGAAGCAAGTAGTACAGGTATCGTAATCTCTGTTGACAGATAAGGATATGTCTTGGTATTTCATTCTATTCTCTGATTGGAAATAATTACTATTTTTGATAATGAATGTAAGATCTGGAGTCAGAAGGTCCCAGTTCAATCCTGTTTTCTGATGTCTACCTGAGTCATCTTGAACAAATGGTCCAACAGCTTTACACCTTCTTTTGTAAATATAAATGGAAAGGATTGAATTAGATGATCTCTAAGTTCTATTCGAGCTAGGAATTCTGTATTTTAAACATATAATTATTCAGTGATCATAAAAGTATATGAACAATCAATATTTTCTGGAATGTTTCTGACTCAGTGTGTCATAATAGAGAGAACAATATCTGAAGTCAGAGGATATCGATACAAATACTTGCTTTTCCATTCAGTAGTACTGAAACTTTGAATAAGTCTCTTTATCTTTTTGAGCCTTAGTGTTTTCATCTCTAATAAGAAGGGTTGGGTTGAATGAAATGTTAAAGGAGGACTAGTACCTTTGGTGTGAGGGATTGCCATGCCCTTATCAAGGTTGCTCCTGTACCTTTGTTGTCTATTGGGCACTCAACTATCACCTATGGCTCAAAGAATCTTTAGCTCATGAAAGCCACACCTTGATAAACTGTTTCCACAGACAAGGTAATGTAGAGGTAAGCTGACAGGTGTCAAACCTGTCAGAGAATTGTGAACTACACTAAGCTTGTGAAGACTTACCTAATGAAATGGGTGGATGGGAACATTTTATTCCTATGGCCATGAAGGTGACTGAAGCAGAAACTGTGGAGTGCATAGAGTTTGATCAGACAGTGAAGTTATTATGGTCATCCACTGCTTCACAGCTCAATGCTAGGCATTTTCATTATTTTCTTGCCCCTGGATTTGGATGACTGTAGAAGAAAGAATGAAGTGATGACTTTACATAACTCTGCCTATATTCAATTCATGCATGAATCAAGACTTCAAACCATGTCTTCTTCAAAAAAACAAAAGAGAAAAATAAGAAAGTTTGTATTCATCTCCATCAAGCATAAAATACATAAAACTGAAAAACATATTGAACATAATAACATATAGAAAAGACAAAATTACATAACAGACAAAGGACTAACCATAAAGTCTTGAAGTTCTGAATTTGGGTCCTGATTCTAATACATATTAACAGATAATGAGCCAGAACTCCCGTTAATTCTTTAAGAACATTAACTAGAATAGATTACTGATTATAGTAGAGGATGTTTGAATATAAGTACCTAATGAAATCCTGACTTCATACCAAAATAAATATATAAATAATTATTAATTTAAATCTCTTTACTATATTGATCAACTGGTAAACTAATCCAGGTCTATACTTTTATTCTACCCTTTTATGCCTTATTCTGTTGCCTATCATACCTTTCCCAAATCTGACCTGTCCTTCAGTCCATCTTTTTTCATGGTAGGAAAATGACTAGAATATTATGGAGATTGATTATAGATAGAAGTTGAGAATGAAGCTGATCCCCACCCCCATCCCTTCCCCTCTCCCTTGAGGATGAAGAGAGAAAAGAGAATTTTTCTGACTTGTGTTGAGTTATATAAATAGTAAGTACCCAAGATGGAATTTGAACCTAGATAATCCACAAAATATATTTTAAAAATAGAAGATAAAAGAAATGAGGAGTCAAATTTTCAGAAATAAAATATATTTTACTACATATGTTTAAATACACAATGCTAATTAAAGTAAGGGAACTAATGATGACTTACAGAGGTGTAGTTTTAAAATGGAACATCTACAATATAGGATTTTTTCACATGATTGTTGGGAGACCCTGGCCAAAACTGCTGGGAAATTCATCATAGCAATATTGTTGAGCAGGTTGTATGAGAAGCAAACTACATCCTCCTAAGTGTCTCTCTGTGGTTCAAATAGCCTAAATCAAGCCAGTGAAAGAGCTACTATTTATATTTCAGGCTTAACTTTCCCATTCAGAAACTAGTCACATGGACAACCACTTCCCTATTGTGTTGCACCTAAAGACATTTAACACCATTTCCAGCTTGTAGTGTCATTACTTAATGTGCTAGAAATGATTCTGATATTATTAGGATCATAAAATTAGCTTTTTCCCAGGCTGAAAAAGATGAATAACCTCAACCACCTGATTTGATTCAGTAGCTACAGCTATAATGTGCATTGTTTTAGGGCAGTGACTTATCTCTTTGGGGAAGTAGTTTTCAAATATAGTTCAGAAAGACTTTTTTTTAAGCAGATCATCTGTTGGCTGAATATGAAATGAAAATGAAATAAAATACAAAAGAAACAGTGAAACTGAATTTTTTCAACTCAGGTTAAATTATATATTTTCTATAATTGTAAATACTATAAACATTTTTAAACTTTTATTTTTTCTTACTAAGGAATTTTTTGCCCTAATTACAAAACATTTTTTAACTTTTGTTTTTTAGTACTTTGAGTTCTAAATTCTCTCCCTTCCTCCCTCCCCCCCCAACTTAATTGAGAAGGAAAGATATTCAAAAAAATGTAATATAGGTTATCCATGGGCAGTCATGCGAATTATTTCTATAATAGTCACATTGTGAAAGCAAATATAGATAAAAATATTAATGATCAAGAAAAATAAAAAAGAAAGAAAACAAAAATATATTCTTCAATCTATATTCAGAAGTCATCAATTCTTTCTCTCATCAGTTCTTTTCATCATAAAACCTTGAGAGTTTTATTGAAACATTGGTGACTGAGAATAGCTAGGTCATTCACAGCTGCTCTTCTTACAAAATTGCTGTTATTTTTCTACATAGTACATTTCATTTTACACCTGTTCAAGTAACTCATTCCAGGTTCTTCTGAGAGCTTCTTGCTCATCATTTCTTATAGCAGAAGAGAATTCTGTCATTGTTCATTCATAATACATAAGACAGCTTGTAAAAATTGAAGATAATAAACCTTTGTTTTCTTTTAAGTTCCACAGTTCCTTCTCTGGATAAATTCTTGACTTTTAACCCTTTGTTAAGTGGGACTCTGCATTCAGTGTAGAGAGTGCACTGTCCCAAGTTTCTGGAGTTTTTGTGCAGCCATTTTCAATTACTTCTAGTGACCTGTAAGTTTTAAGTTTGTCCATCTAAGGAGAAGTGTTACCTATTTTCCTGGCCTGTGCTCTGGTCTGTGAGATACCACAAAGACTTTTTTTTGCCCTGCAACTGTGGTGATGATCATACTTACTTTGGGTCAGAAATTTTGGTAAGCTACCCCTTTTCCTTGACCAGTGACTTCCACCCAGGACTTTGGTACTCATTCAACCATTTGCAAAGAAACAATCCTCTCTCAATTTTACTAAAGGCAACCCTGTAACCTACTTCTGACCAATTGTTCAGGCCCCTTAACATCTGTGGGTTGAGAATTCTGGAAACAGCAACTGTTGTTTCTTTTGATTCAGTTGCCTTGATGTTTACTCCTGGTTTTCTGGGGCACAGGCTATGTTGGTACTGCCTGCACTGGATTGTGCTTTTCTCTTACCCAGGTGCAGCAGACTTTGCTGTCAATCTCCTAAATTGTCCTAGGCTAAACATTTGTTGCTTTCCATTTCTTTGGGGGTTCTGATGCTGTAGAAATTTTTTATAGTTATTATTTAAAAGTATTTGGAGAAGTATGGGAGTGGAGTTCAGGTGAGTCCCTGCCTTTGTACCATAATCTTTAAGAAATAAATTTTGTTTTGTTTTAAGACAGCATTTGAAGAATAAATGAAATTAAGAAGATAGAAATTTTTGCTTCTGTTTTGCCTCTTGCTAAAATAAAATTTAAAAAATGAATTCATTCCTTCATTCTTTATTCCATTTTCTCTTCTTCTTCTTCCTTTCTTCTTTTCTTCCCTTTCCTTCTTTCCTCCTTCCCTACCTCCTTCTTTCTCTCATTTCCTCTTCCATTACTCCTTAAAAGAAAGACTTTCCTTTATAAAAAGTGAGTTTTTAATGAAATCTTAAGAAGGAAAAAATTCAGTCCTCATATTATGAAAAAGCTAATTAAATCAAATAAATATGTTGACTAGATTGTTAGGAATAATAGAAAGCATTTCGACTTTAGAATTAGCAAAAATTGCATTAAAATTGCTGCTCTACCACTAATTTTGTAATCCTGATAAAGTCTATTAAACTCTATGAACGAATTTTTCTCAAATTTCTATTTGGGGAAAATAATACCTATTGTGCCCATTCTACCACAAGACCCAAATGACATAATATATAAATAATGATTGATTGGTTTATTTTTGTCATTCATTATATAAAAAGACCAAAAAGATATCAATATTTTAGAGACATGTTACAATGTGTCTGACAACAGCTGAACAGACACGTATAAGCTCAGAATACTCCACCATAGGAAAGACACAAATAGTCCATGTGGATTAATCTAAACTTATACATCTCATGTTTTTTTTGAGCTGCTCCAATTCTAAGAGCATTAGGATTTGTCATGCTGAGTGGTCCTGTACCAAATGGTTCCCATGCTGCATAATCAATTCCAAAGCCCTTAAGAGAGAGCTTCAAAATGTTCCTATATTGTTTCTTCTGATCCCTCTGTGAAGGCTTGTCCTATTTGAATCTCCATAGAACAGTCTTTTCTTTTTTGGCAAACACATTTGACATTTAAATAATAATAAAAATATTTAAAGTATTGTATAAATTTTAATTATTGTTATTGTGATGAGGATGCCTACAATATGCTGGTTTCTTGGTATTCTACCTGACATAATATATTGAAAAAATGCTATTAATAAACCAAAGAAAGAGTCAATGAAAATGCATTGTAATTCATTTGTCTAATCCAATTCCCCTAGATTTAGAGATGAGGAAGCTCTGATTGAGAGAGGCTAAATGATTTTGCCAGAGTCACAAAGCTACTAAGTTTCAAAATACTAATATCAATCAGTATTTTGACTCCAAAATTAAAGTTCTTCCTAATATCGTAGGTTAATCTTTCCATGTCATTTTATAATAAGAGAAACACACAAATGATGTCCCATGATATTAATATACCATTAAAATTTTATGAAAAGTATTATTTCAGAGTAAGCTGGGGACATATGTAGACTAAGAAAAATGAATTTAAGAGAACAATTTATATAATAGCAACAATATGATAAATAGAAACAACTTTAAAAAACTTATGAGCTCAGATCAATACATTATTGCAGTGTTATCACAATTTCAGCGAGTCCGAGATGAGTGACCTTTCTTTTTTTGTTGGTTTATTTATTTTATATTATTGCAATAATCTTGTTGTGACAGTAAACATAAATTCTGCCCCCCCCCAGATGAAAAACCTCAAGATAGTGAGAGAGAAAAAAAATGTACTTTGGTCTGTGTTCAGATTCCAATGGCTCTGTCTCTGGGATGAGTTGCCTTCTTTATTATAAGTCCACCAGAGACATTGCTTCAATATTTTCCCCACAGTTGCTGTTGCTAGCTATATTTCCTTCCACTCTATTCCTCACCACTCTCATTTAGTCCATTCTCTCTTTCCTTTCATCCTGACCCTGTTCAGAAGTATCTGAGTACACTCTCCCACAATCTTCCCTCTAACCTACTCCCCCCCTTCCCCCCCCCCTTCCCCTTATCCTATCCCTTTCCTCTCATTTTTCTCTAAGGTGAGATAGATTTCTATACCCTATTAAGTGGATATGTTCTTTCCTCTTGGAGCTATTGCTGATGAGAATGAAGGCTCATTTCCCCTCACCTCCCCATATTCCACTCCATTGTAAAAGCTCTTTCTTGACTCTTATGTGAAATTTCTTAGCCCCTTCTTCCCCTCCTTTCTCTTCTTCCCAGTACTTTCCTTTATCATCCATTGACTCCATCTTTTTACTATATTATACCAGTATATTCAGCTCCTTCTTGTGCCTTGTCTATATATGCTCCTTCTAACAGCTCTTATAAATGAGAAAGTTCATATGAGTTATCAGTTTCTTCTTCCCATGTAGGTATGTGAACAGTTCAACATCATTGTTCCTCATAATTAGTCCTTCTCATTCACCCCCTCTAAGTTCCCCCAAGTCCTATACTTGGAGATCAAATTTTCTGTTCAGCTCTAGTTGTTTTAATAGGAGAGTTTGAAAGACCTCTGTTTCATTGAAAGTCCATCTTTTGTCCTGAAAGTGGATTTTCAGTTCTCCTGGGTGGTTGATTCTTGGTTGTAAATGAAGATCTTTTGCCTTCTAGAATATCATATTCCAAGCCCTATGAGCCCTTAATGTAGATGCTGCCAGAACCTGTGGAATCCTGTCTATAGAGCCACAGTTGTTGAATTCTTTGTTTCTGGAAGCTTTTAGTATTTTTTCTTTGACTTGGGAGTTTTGGAGTTTGACTATAATATTCCTGGAAGATTTTCTTTTGGGATCTCTTTTAGGAGGTGATCAGGGGATTCCCTCAATTTCTATTTTACCCTCTATTTCTAGGATCTCAGAGCAATTTTGCTGTATTATTTTTGAAAAAAATGAAGACTAAGCTCTTTTTCTGGTTGTGACTTTCAGGTAGCCCAATAATTTTTAAATTATCTGTTCTGGATCTGTTTCTGAAATTGGTTGTTTTTTCCAATGACATATTTCACATTTTCTTCTAATTTTTGTTTTTTTGGAATAGTTTTGTTTCTTCCTGATTTCTTGTAAAGTCATTAGCTTCCTTTAGTTCTATTCTGCATTTGAAGGAGTTATTTTCTTCAAAGAGCTTTTTTCATCTCTTTTCACAGCTGACCAATTCTTCTTTTTAAGACATTCTTCTCCTCATTTGCCTTCTGTGTTACTTTTTACATTTGGCCAAAACTGTTTTTAACATATTATTTTCTTGCTTACTTGGTATTCATGATTTATCTGCATCACTATCATTTATCCTCCCAATTTTCCTCTACCTCCCTTCATTGCTTTTCAAAGTCTTTTTTGAGCTCATCCATAGCCTGAGTCCATTTTCTATTTCTCTTGGAGATTTTGCGTACAGAAACTTCAATTTTGTCATCTTCTAAAACTTCCCTTGAGTCAAAGAAATCTTCTATGGTCTGATTTTTCTTTTTCTGCTTTTTTGCTCATTTCTTTAGCCTATGACTCATTTACTGCACTTCAAAGGATTTGGTAGGTTTTTGAGACACCACTGGGACCTTAATTCCTCCAAGGTCTTATGAGAGGCTCTGACTGCTCTCTTGCCTGTGCTCTGGGATGTGTACGACCTCAGGCCTTCCCTTCTGACCTGGAGCTGTGAGGAGGATTCCTGCATGACTATGGTATCATGGGAACCCAAATTGCAACCTGGGTTTGGGTGTGGGCAAACAGCTGTGTCCTGCTCCAGGGAGAGCAGAGAGAGACCTCTTCAGTCTCCTTCCACCCTCTTACTGTCTAAGGTCTGGGATCTCTGGTGGTGGTCCAGGCTGGCTTCCTGGATTCCCAGTGCAAGTTCTCACCCCATGGTTGCTCTGAGGTCAGAGCTCCATCCACATTCACTCTGGTTCTGCCGAATTCTCCCAGAACCCCTTCAAGCTGTTCCTTGTGATCCCTGGGACAAGAGGTCTGGAAAATGCCCCCACTGTGCCATGGACCCAGGCACCCCATTGAATCTAGGCACTGGGTTCAGCTGCCCTGTGGTTGTGGCTGCAACTGCAGTGGCTTTTTTCCAACCCCATGTCCTGATGAAACAGATCTTTCCAGTGGAACTTCTAAATTGTCTTGGGCTGGAAAATTATATCACTCTGTCTTTCTTTGGGTTCTGGCCCTCTAAATGTTGGCAAGAATCAAAATTTGATTGCTTTTGGAGGTTTTTTTGGGGGGGAAATGAGTTTCTGGGAATTCCTGCCTTCACACAGCCATCTTGACTCTGCCTCCCCCTCCCCCCAGCTTTCTGATGAAATTGTCATGGACACAAGAAATTGACTCTGCCAAATATTTTGGTCATGGCAAATGAAGGGATTTTTTCATTTGGCTATACACACAAACACACCACATATATTCATCTATTTATCTATAGCTATAGATATGATAAATAGATTGCTGCATACATACATAAATACATATATATATATATACATTATATACATGTATTTGTAAGTTTTTTCTATTTTTCATTTTTTTGAGAAGGTAATAAGTAGGGAAAGTTAATATGTCCTAATTGAAAAAAGTAGAACTTCAAAAATGTAAAAAAAAAATTCTTTGTCTATAAACAATATTTTGGTTCATAATCAAATGTTATAAACAATTCCTTTAAAACTTTAATGTCAGTTATAACAGCTAAGGTAAATGCAGCATTTATTTTCAAAGCACTCTGTCAGTATTTTCCTAATGTTATTCTGACAATTTGGTGATCCCGTATTCAGTTGAAAACTGATAAAATGAATTAACACCAGAATAATGCAAAATGACAACACACCAATGAACACAAAACATGGGAAAATGTCCGTTAGTTCTTTGATTAAATTGGTTAAGGTCTCATATCCTGAATAGGCACAGCAACAGTTTCCAGATTCTGCTCTTCACTTAGTCTATTTTGTTATCTTTCTTCAGTGGATTTGGGATATTCTGTCAATTCCTCTTGTTCAATGTCAATTATCAAACAATCAAGATTAAGCATGTAGTTGGCACCTATTGTGTGCAAGATGCATTGTGAAGATCTGAAGCTACAAAGAAAAATGAAATAGTACCTACCCTAAGAAGGTTTGACTAGGTCATCACGGTCACAGAGGCTGATTATCCTGTTATCATGGTAACCATGGGTGATGGGAAATGAGGTTTGATTCCAGAGAGAGAGTCTGAGAAATGGCTACCATAATCTAGGAAGGCAGGAGTCACTCTCATTACCTACCTCGGACCTGGAGAGGATGAAATTGAACAATAATGGCCTCTTTTGAGGTCCTATAATTGGAATGAATACACTTTAAATCTTTTAAAGAAGATTCAAAGGAGGGCAAGTTTGGTGCCAGCAGCCATGGTAATTCCAGCTCCAATGGCATATACTATAATTTCTGTAGTTAAAAAGCTCATATTAGAACTTGGAATTCAGCTGACAGTATACTGTGAGACGTCTCTCTCAGTCCCTGCCTCTCAGAGTCCACTTGATGCTCTTAGCTGAGGATTTAATGGCCTCAAAGCATTTACTTTGAAAAATTAGAGTGTTAAGACAAGGCCTGAGTCAAATTAGAAATAATGGGATATGACCCCAGTTCCATTTTGTTTGTCTGAACTGTGGCCATGATTAAGAGACCTGGTCAGGAACATTCATAGAGTATTACTACAGATGAAATTCTTGAATTAGTACAAAATGATACAGAGTAAAAGCATTTGTCAAGAACGTTTTTGTTAATCAAGAAGCAAAATCAGATATAGTTCCCAACATGAAGGTTGCTGACTAGCAATCCAGCTTGCTATTCCCATGATGGACATGGCAGCTTCTGGCTGATGGTGGGAGGTTTGACAGGAAAGGCAAATGCTTAGACCCTCAAGAGACAGGTTTGGATAATCTGCATAGTCATATTCTGTTGCCGGAAATCACATGCTGGTTCTTGCTGGGTGATGATGGTAAGCTGAGGTGTCCTGATGATTTGGGAGGAAGAGAAATCACTTCAAAGGACAAGAGACTCCCATGGCAGCCAGACCATCACTAATAATCCTATTTTTCTATCAAATCAAGCCTTGAGGTACACTTGTCCTGGAAAAGGCAGGTGAAAAGGATGACTAATATAGCTATAATAAACATAATTTTGCAAGTCATTCCATCAATTACTTGACTGACATAGTCCTCTTTGACAAAGAAGTACAACTATTAATATTAATATTAATATTATTATTACTTTTAAGAATTTACATTCATGGAAATCAGAGGAAGCAGCAAGTGCACATATGTTTAAAATACAAAATATAAACACAGTAACAAAAAATGAAAAGGAAAAGAAATTAATATTGATTTAGCTCCTATTATATGCCAGGCACTGTTATTGGGTTATGCTTGTCCCACCTAAAAAAATTATATCATCTTTTGTAATGGATTATAATAGGATGACTTATTAAGTGTAGAACTCACAACAGTTTTGCAGAGTTTATATGCTATTATTATCTCCATTTTAACTTGGAAGAATACTAAGACGAATAAATGTTAAGTACTTGCTCAGGGTCACAGAACTTGTAAATGGTAAGAAGCTAAATTTGACTGAAAGACTTTTGACACTAAGCTCAGTGCTTCATCTACTGTATATCTAATTTCCTCTAGAAGGTGTGAAACTGCCAGGAAATTTTGCAGTAAGATATGAGGAAACTATAGATACTAAAAGGTACAGATAAAGAATAAATATCTTCCAAGCATTTGTAATGTTGTATACTAGCAGTACTAGTTTGGCCAGTTTCCAAGGAAAAAGAATTTATTAATAAGGGTAATGTACAATAAGCCTGGAAAAGTAAGTTGGAGACAAATTCTGGTGGATTTTGTGTATTGCAAAGAAGAATTTTTATTTTATTCCAGCATAAAATTGAAATATCTAGGGCTAGTAAGGATCTACTGGAAGTTTTTGCAGCAAGGATTTACACAATTAGACCATTGTTTTAGGGATGTATTTAGGTGACTGAGGTTAGGTTATTTCAAAAAATCTATGTGAGTCTATTGTTCTATAAGAAATCATGAGGGACAGGATTTCAGAAAAGTTTGAAAAGACTTGTAAGAATTGATGTGGAGCAGAACCAGAAGAACATTATATATACTCTAACAACAACATTAGATGATGATAAATGATAATGAACTTTTTCATTTCTGCAGTCCAATAATCAAAGACAATTTTAATAGACGTGATGAAAAAACCCATCCATATCTAGAGAAGGAAATGGGGAGTTTAAATGCAGATTAGAGGTTATTAATAACTTTTAAAAATTGTCTTATGTATTTTGTTATTTTTTCTCTCTAATGTTTTCTTCCAATTGAATTTGATTCTTCTCTCAGAATACTATCAGAATGGATCTATATTTAGCATGGTTATAAATAAAGAGCCTATATATCAGATTGCTTTCTGACCAGGGCAGAGGGGAGGGAAGGAGAAAAATGTAAAATTCAAAACGATTCAAAAATTATTGCTATAAACTACAATTGTATGTAGTTGGAAAAACACATAAATAAAATACTAAAACAAAACAAAATAAAGCAGAGTCTATGTGACGGGTCAGTTAGGTGGCACAATGGATAGAGCACTGGCCCTAGAGTCAGGAAGACTTGAATTCAAATCCAGTCTCAGACATTAATACTTACTGTTTACCTTGGCCAAACCATTTAACGGAAATGCCCCACAAAACTAAAAAAAAGTCTATATGGGGTAAAAAAAAGATTTTAAAAATCCACATATACAAAAATATTCCTGGTTGGTCTTTACATAGTCACAAAAAATTGAAAATTGAAGGGATGCCCATACCAGTTATTGAATACCTGAACAAATTGTGGTATATAAATGTGAATAACCATTATTATTCTATAAGTAATTTTGAGGGACAGAATTTTGGAATAGCCTGGAAGGACTTACATTAACCAATGCTGAGTGAAATGAGCAGAACCAGAACATTATATATACTCCAACAAAAACATGAGATGTTCAATTATGATGAACTTGCTCATTTCAGCAGTACAATAATCAAAGACAATTCTAAAAGATTTGAGATGGAATATGGTCTACATATAGAGAGGTAACTGGGGAGTTTAAATACAGACAAAAACTTTACTAAATTCAATTTTTAAACGTTATCTTGTGTATTGTCATTTTTTTACTTTACTCTTAATTTTTTTCTTCCATTTGATTTTGATACTTCTTTCACAATATGATTAATATGGATCTAAGTTTTGCATAGGTATGCATATAGAACCTATATTAGATTTCTTTCTGTCAGAGGGAGGAGACAGGAAGGGAGGGAGGGAGAAAAATATAAAACTCAAAACCTTGTTAAAAACGATGGTTGAAAACTACCATTATATGTAGTTGAAAAAATAAACAAATAAAAGCTTTAATTTTTTTTTTGAAGAGCCTATTTGAGTGGTGGTGAGGGTCTGAACTGGGATAATGATTCAGTAAAGATAAAGGAACAGATGCTAGACATATATGGAGAAAGAATTGTCAGTCCTTGGCAATTAATTTATCAAATATAGAAAATGAAAAAAATTGATTGTTCAAAGTCATGAACCTGAGTAACTAGAAAGATATCAATGTCCTCTTTAGAAATATAAAAATTAAGATGGGAAAGTTTACAGGGAATAGATAAGTTCTAGCTTTTAAATCTTGGATTTGAAGTGTCTATAGGCACTTCCAACTTTTGTAGTTGGAAATATAAAGTAAACCACTGATTAAGAGGAACTGACCTCATAATAGAGATGAGGATTTTATCTCTCTGAGAGTCATCTTGCATAGAGATGATAATTGAATCCATGGGAGCTAATAAGGATGCTAAAAGAGATAGTGTAGAAATGGCATATAAGCTATATATATAGGCAGAGCAAAAGTTAGACCTGAATCAGAGATGGGACAAGAACAATGACATTCAAAGAGGACCAAGAAGAAAAAATTTATTGGGTATATTGCATCTTGATAGAAAATGGAGATGTGAATTTCTATTACCTTCCTGGAAGGAAATTTTTGTCTTATTTGACTATTCAAAATGTTACTACTGGATTTTTGATTTAAATTTATAGTATTAAAATAGGCTTTTATCAAAAATCTTTCTGAGAACTATTACATACCAGGGATAATCTGTTGAAAAACTAATAATTTATGACATGTAGATTTAATACTGGAACCAGGGAAAGGTTATCAGTTGTGGCTTAATTTACAAGAAAAACTAGATTCTAAAAGACCAAGTAATACTCTATCAGATCTATGGAATTAATGACCAAACAAGAATTAGAGTATATTATAGACAGTAAAATGAATGATTTTGATTATATCAAATTAAAAAAAAAGTTTTGCAGTAATAAAATCAATGCTGTTAAAATTAGAAGAAAGGAGAACTCTAGCAAACAATCTCCACAGCCAGTAGTTCTGATAAATGTCTCATTTCTAAAAATTATATAAAATTACATCAAATTTATAAGGTTATACATCATTTTTTTCAAATGATAAATGGTCAAAGAATATGAATAGGCCATTTTCAAATGAAGAAATTAAAGCTTTATATATATACATATGAATAAATGCTTCAAATCATTACTGATTAGAGATGCAAATTAAAACAATTATGAAGTATCACCTCACACCTCTTAGATTGGCTATGATGAGAAAAAGGGAAAATGATCAGTACTGGAAAGCTTATGCATTGTTAGTGGAATTGTGAACTGATTCAACCATTCTGGAGAGCAATATGAAACTATACCCCAAAACAGCAAAAATGTTCAATCTCTTTGACCCAGCAATTCCAATTCTAAATCTATATATCCAGAGGAAATCATAAAACATTATAAAATGCCCACAAGTTCCAAAATATTCATAGCAGCTCTTGTTTTTTGTAGCCACAAAGAACTA
This sequence comes from Macrotis lagotis, assembly GCF_037893015.1. Lineage (NCBI taxonomy): Eukaryota > Metazoa > Chordata > Mammalia > Peramelemorphia > Peramelidae > Macrotis > Macrotis lagotis. Next base: position 77,068,359 of record NC_133665.1, read on the forward strand.
GAAATTAAGGGGATGCCTATCAATTGGGGAATGGCTAAATAAGTTGTAGTATATGAATATCATGGAATATTATTATTCCATAAGAAACCATAAATGACCAGACTCTAGAGAAGCTTGGAATGATTTACAGGATCTGATCCTGAGTGAAGGGAGCAGAACCAAGAGAACAATGCCCACATTAACAGCAACATTGTGAGATGAACAACTTTGATAGATGCAGCTCCTCTCAGAAATTCAGAGAGCTAGGACAACCATACTGGATCAGCTATGGACAATATTAGCCCTATCCAAAAGAAGAAAAACATAAGATAAAACAAAACCAAAAAAAAAACCCTTCAGAATCTGATGAACACTTTATTAAAATTATCTCTTATATATCTCTTTCCCTTAATCCTATTTCCTTATACCGATAATGACTAATCTGTAAACATATTCATCAAAAAATATGTATAAACAATGTTAACCTGACTGTTCATCATTGAGGGGAGGGGAGGTGGGAAGGGAGTGTGGAAGGAAATTTTGTAACTTAAAGGTATATATATGTATATGTTTTAATGTTTAAAAACTTTCATAACATGTATTAAAATATCCAAAAAAAGAAAAGGAAAGGAAAACTAGGTTCCATATCCCCTTCTTTCATTATTTCTATCAGAGACCCTTCCATTTATCTGGGTGTTGATATTCTCTCTATTCTTCCTTTTTCTTTCTATGAATATAATCATAAAGCAGCAAATCAGTCTTGAATTGTTTCTAATTCATTACCACTAGATTCAAAGTAATGAGATACAGATTTGGCAGCACCATAGAAGTCTATCTGACAACCAGGTCCCACATGAGGGACATCTGGGACATAAACCATCAGAGAGGTAACAGTAGCATAGAGGACCTTTATTTCCCAGAATGAATTTAGGGATGATCAATATTTTCACATAATTACAATGTAATAAAAGCTGAGAAGTGGTTACCTTTAACAGAAGGAGGTAACTATTGATTGATCTATTGATTCAGTCATTCAACGTATAATTATTAGGCTCCTTGAGGAATATAATTATAAATATTTTGGATTTATTTAGTCCCAGTATTTGTCAGTTTTTTACACAGAGCACATACTAGGTAAAGACTGTAGGAAATGAGGGAGTAAAAATAAGGTTAGATATGATCTAGTATTTGCTATCATGGGACTTTATGATTGTTTAGAAAGAGAATATACAAATCATATTTCTGTTAAACAATATTACATGATTAGCACCTTCAGGAGGTGCAAATGGCTAGATGATGTTCAAGGAGGATTATTACTAACTGGTGAGATGAGGGAAAACTTTATGGGGGAAGGTGGTATTTGAAATGATCTTCAAAGAATGGGAAAGGAATTCAAAGGAGAAGAAGGAAGGCATTTTAGGAAAAGGGATATATTTAGGAGTATTGTTGTTGTGGTGGTTATTCAATCATTTAGGCGTTTCCAATTCTTCTTGACTCCATGTACCATTGCCCTTTAATCTTCCACTAATACTCAGACTATTGAAATTCATGCTCTTTTTTTTTTCATTACACTCTGTCCATCTCATCCTCTGCTAATCCCTTTTCTTTTGACATTCAATCTTTCCCCAAATCGTGCTCTTTTTCAATCAGTACTGTTTTCATTGTACAAACTATTTGTTTCAACATCAGTGAATAGTTTGAATCAATTCTTTCCATCTTCCAGTGAATGGTTTGAATAAATTCCTTCAATTACTGAATGATTTGACCATCTTGCTATTCACATGACTCTGAAAGGTCTTCTCTATCACCACAATACAAGAGCATCAATTCTGTGGTGTTCAACTTTCCTTAAAATCCTACTCTCACAATTTTCTTACTACTGGGAAAAAAACATCCAAAAAGGAAACATAGTTTTTGACTATAGGGATCTTAATGCTCATAATGATGTCTGTCTTTCTGTATGCTTTTCAGGGCAAGTAGGTGGCACATTCAATAGAGTACTGACCTTCAAGTCAGAAGGATAGGAATTCTAATTTAGCTTCAGGCACTTTTACATAGCTATGTGATCTTGGGCAATTCACTCAACTCTGATTGCCTACCTTCCAGGGCCATATCCAGTCATCCTGATTCATATCTGGTCACTCGACCCAGATGTTTCTGGAGGAGAAAGTGAGACTAGTCTTAGCACACCCACCCTCCCCCATTCACTCATATCCAATCCATGTTCTTGTCTTGGCATCACCTCTCTGGTGCCTTGTTCTTCTTTGAACTTGAAGGACAAAACATTATGCTTTTCAGGTTTGTCATAGCTTTTATTCCACAGTGAAAATGTCTTAAAACTGTAGTCACTGTCTTACTGATTTTTGAGTCCAAGAGTATAAAATCTCACACTGTTTCCATTTTTTCTCTATCTTCTAAGAAGTGATGGGACCATTTGCCAAGATCTAAGTCTATTTTTATGTGAAACTTCAATTTATCTTTTACTTTATCTTCTTTTAAGCCTCATCAAGAGACTTCTTAATTCTTCATTTTCTGCCACTGGAGTAATATAGTCGACATATCTGAGATTGTTTATATTTTCCCCCACCAAGTTATTTCCGACTTTCATTTTGTGAAAGTTAGTTTTTTGAATAATGTGCTCTTTCAGTTGAATAAAGTGAAAATATATTAAATTGTTATATTCATTTTATAATAACTCCTTTTACAAAAACTAATGAAAGGATCCATGTTTGATTCCAATTGTTCCACAAACTTGGTTCCTCAGGAGGCGAGTAAAATAAATTGGCATGGCTATTTTTTTAAAGACTTACCATGTTATATTGTGATCCATACAGTCAAAGACTTTAGTGTAGTCAATAAAGCATGAATATATATTTATTTTTCTAGAACTCCCTTACTTTTTTCCATAATCCAACAAATATTGGTAATATGTTCTTTAGTAAGTTCTTAGGAATATATTTAGCAATCGAATAATAGAACAACTAAGTTGGAGTATAAAAATAGGTAGAAGATATAATAGGAACTAAGACTTAATAAGTAAGGTGACACCAGTGCAAAAGGTCTTCAATATCAGGCAAAAGAACTAGATTTATCTACCTGAAAATCATATTTTTAATTCTTCTGGAGTTCTGATTTAATCCACATAGAGAGAACAGTGAGGAAACACTCTACCAATATAGAGCAATAATTTTTGAACAGTTTAGAGCATTGCCTGAAGGTAAATAGAGATTGCATGACTTGCTCAAATGACACAGCTAATATATGTCACTGATCTAAAATAAAAAATATATATAGAGGATTCATCTGTTTAATCCACACATTCAAGCCCCTTTACTAAATCCTTGCAGTCTACCAAATAGCTAGTCCTAGTTGTGATAACTCTCAGTAGATTCTGGTGACTTGGACGAAAAGTCCAATCACTTTCATTAAGTTGGCCAAAGATATAAGATGGAAAACTGAGGAAGTCTAGAGGGCAATGACTAAAATCTATATCCACCATTATAATCTAGCAATATACAATCTAGACCAGCTGCAAATTTCATTGTGAGAGAGGTCAAGTGAAATATTTGATAGAGGCAAAATAATTAATTACCTATAGAAGTAGAAGTCCAAGTCCAGGATCTACATCTCAGAGGAAGATATTAATCGATGGAATCTGAAAAATCACATTGTCAAAAACCTCCTTCTTTTTTCCTTTGACTTTTAGTTTTTAATGAATTAATTTTAATTTTATTAATTTTAAATATTTTAATAGTTTTTTATTTTTCTCCAATTACATCTCAATAACATTAGTATTCTTTTTTACAAGATTTTAAATTTCAAGTTTTTCTTCCAACTTCCTTTTTACTCTCATCCCTCGCTCCTGAAAAGACACACATTTTGAAATAGTTTATACTTATTCTATCATGTAAAACATATTCCCAAACGAATCTCAGTTATGGAAGAAGAAGCAGAATAATAGGGAAAAATAAACACAATTAAGAATAACATAATAGAAAAGGTATTCTTCAATCTGCATTCATATCCACCAGTACTTTATCTGAAGGTGCATAACAATTTCCTTCATGAAACATTTGTGCTAATTTTGAATCACTATATTAGAACTGAATCAGTGTAGGTGTTCATCACACAGTATTGCTTAAACTGTATATCTCATTTTCCTGGTTCTGTTCATTTTACTTTGCATTAGTTCATAAAAGTCTTTTCTGATTTTTCTGAAATCTGCCTGTTCATCATTCCTGATTGCACTTATTCTTATTGCAGTATTCCATTTCATTCATTATATGTATGTATGTGTATATATGTTTGTATGTATATGTATGTATATATATGTATGTATCTATGTGTATATATTTGTGTATATATATATGTGTATATATATATGTATATAACTTATTTAGCTATTCCATAATTGATGAATCTCTACACAATTTCCAATATTTTACCAGCATGAAAAGGGCTATAATAAATACTTTTGTATATTTAGGTCCTTTGTATATTTTTATGATCTCTTTGGGATACAGACCCATCAGTGCTGGATCAAAGGTATGCCCAGGTTAGTTGTTCTTTGAGCACCGTTCCAAATTGTTCTCCACAATGGTTAGATCATCTCATGACATAACCAATATTAATGTCCCAATTTTCCCATATCCTTTCAACATTTATTATTTTCCCTTTTTTGGTCATATAAGCCAATCTCATAGGTGTGAGGTGGTATCACAGTTGTTTTAATTTCAATTTCTCTAATCCATAATGATTCTTCATATACCTATGTTAATTTGATTTCTTCTTCTGAAAAATGCCTTTTCATATTCTTTAACCTTTTAAAAATTGTGGGATAGGTCATATTCTTTAAAATTTGCCTCAATTCCTATATATATTTGAGAAATGATGACTTTATGAAAAATGCTGCTATAAAATATTGTTTTCCAACTTGTTGCTTTTCTTCCAATCTTTATGGCAGTTTTGTTGCAACATTTTTTTAAATTTAATATAATGAAAATTGTCTATTTTATATTTTGCCATGTTGTCTCTCTCTTTGCTGATAAATTCAATCACTTTTTATAATTCTGGCATGTATACTATTCCTTACTTTACTAACTTCTTAAGGTATCACCATTATTTTTATTTTTGATGATAGTTATTTGGTTATCTCCTCTCTTTAAATCAGATTATTTTTCTATTTTATTAGCTTTTTCATAAAACCAACTCTTAGATTTATTTCTGAGATCAAGAATTTTTTTTACTTTCTAGTTGATTAATCTCTCCCATGATTTTCTAGTTTGGTATTTAATTGGGAATGTTTATTTGTTCTTTGTTCAGCTTTTTTTAGCTACATATCCAATTCATTGATCTCCTCTTTCTCTGTTTTATTCATATAGGCAGTTACAGATATAAAGTTTCCTCAAAACTGCTTTGGCTGCATCCAATAAATTTTGGTAGGATGGCTAATTCTTATCATTTTCTTTGATAATTATTGAATATTTCTATTATTTGCTGTGTTATCCACCTATTATTTAAGATAAAGTTATTTAATTTCCAATTAATTCTTGGTTTATCTTTCCATCACCCATTATTACATGTAATTTTTATTGCATCATGATGTGTGAAGTATGTATTTATTATTTCTGCCATTCTGCATTTGATTTTAAGGTGTGTATGACCTAATATATGGTCAGTTTGGATGAAGGTGCCATATATTGCCAAGATAAAAGGTATATTCTTTTCTGTCCCCATTTTCTTCAGAGTTCTATCATATCTAAGTTTTCTAAGAATTCATTCACCTTCTTAACTCCCTTCCTGTTTATTTTGTTTTTAGATTTATCTAGTTCTGAGAGAGGGAGGTTGAGGTCTCCCATTATTAAAGAAATATATATTTCTCCTTGTAATTCATTCAATTTTTCCTCTGGAATTCTGGAAGCCATCCCACTAGGTGAATCATGTTTAATAGGTTCATTTCCAATGATGCCTTTAAAAAAGATGTAGTTTCCTTCCTTATCCCATTTAATGAGATTGATTTTTGCTTTTACTTTGTCTAGATTAGAATCATTATCCAGGGCTTTTTGTACTTACTTTCAGCTGAGGCATAATATATTTTGCTTTGACTTTTTACCTTTACCCTGTGTGCATCTTATGCTTCAAATGAATTTCTTGTAAACAACATATTGTAGGATTCTGGTTTTTAATCCATTCTGCTAGCCATTTCCATTTTACAGGACAGTTCATTCCATTCACATTTACAGTTAAGATTACTAATTATGTATTTCTCTCTATGTGATCTTTCTCCATTCATATTTATCTCTTTTCTCTTGTTCCTCCTCACCAAAGTACCCACAATCCTCTTTACAAGCCAAAATATCCTCCAAAGTCATATCATTTCTGAAGCTATTGGTTCCCCTCCCCTCTGACCTATTTTCTTTCCCACTTTGCCTCCCACCCACCCCTGCCCAGGATAGTTAACCCCTTGTTAAGTAAAGTGATTTAATTAACTGAGAGTATCTTGAAGATCTTTAAGTTATGTGAGATTCTGGAGGTCTCACTGTGAACTTTACAAATGATTGTTAAGTAATAGAGACACTGTCTCAGATCCTTGCAGCTTATGATGCCCTCATTAGACAAGGTTCTAAGTACCTTATGATTAAAGCAAGTCAGAGTGTAATGAGATAATTAATTAAAGTTGACAATCCTGCTTTTTTTCCAGGGGTTTTTATCTCAAATATAGTGATGTGATCTTGGACCTCTTCAGGCGAGGCACAAACCCAATTAAACCTATATCCCTTAGGTTCAGTCTCTTCAATTATATTATACCCTCTAATTATCTTTATAGAAATAAAGTTCTCAGTTAAAATTGTATCTTCCCTTTTAGAGATCAACATTTGTTTAAAGCAATTTTGTTTTTCAGTCCCTTTTTCCATTTACCTTTTTTATTTAACACATCAGTCATGTATTTGGCAATTGAATTCCTTGTTCAGTTCTGGTCTTTGTGTCAGGAAATTCAGGAAGTCCTGTCTATCATTGAACATCCATCTTTTTGCTTGATAATATATGCTGAATTTTGCAGGGTAGTATATTCTTCCTTGTAATCCCAGGTCCTTAGCTCTAGGAAATGTCATTCCAGTTCTCCCAGTCCTTCAATGTTGAGGCTGATAGGTCTTGTGTTAGTCTGATTGTGTTCCCTTTGTATTTGAATTGTTTTATTTTTGCTATTTGCAATATTCCCTCTTTTATTTGAGGGTTCAGGGATTTGGCTATTACAGCCGTTGGAGTTTTTATCCTGGTGTCTCTTTCTTGAAGGATTCTGTGGATTCTTTCAATTGTTATAGTTATCTTGTTCTAGTCAATTGGGGTAATTTTACCATATAATTTCCTGTATGATGTTTTCCAGGTTGTTCTGTTTGTCCAGGCTTTCTAGTAGTACATTGATTTGTAGATTGTCTTTTCTGGATCTGTTTTCCAGGGAATTAGTTTTCCCTAGAAGATACTTTACATTTTCTTTCATTTTTCCAGCCTTTTAATTTTGTTTGATGGAATCTTGTAGTCTTGTATATTCATTGGTTTCTAACTGTTCAATTCTAGTTCTTAGGATTTTAGTTTCTTCAATTATCTTCTGTGTTTCCTTTTTAAAGGTGTTGAATTCTCTGGTCAACTTTTTGCAGTTTTCCTACATGACTTTCATTTCTTTTTCCATTTTTCTTCTTACTCACTTCTTTGATTTTTAAATTCTTCTTTAAGCTCTTCGATGATCTTTTGTAATTGATTCCAATTTATAAACTGTTTTGCTACTTCTCCTGTGAGTGATGTTTCACAGAATTCTTCTTCAGACTTGGCATTGCTGTCATTTTTATCTTTGAAGTATTTTTCATTAGTGAGCACTCCATTAGCTTTTTTTGGCTCATCTTTATTGTTGTAGTTCTGCTTCTGGGGTATATGGAGTATAGATCCAAGCTTTTATTTTCCTGGGTTGGGGTCTTATCCCTGGCTTGTTGTTGCTTATGCAGTCCAGGCCTTGCCTTTGCAGAGGTTTTTTTTTTCCCCTTCTCCTTTATGCCCAGGTTCAGACTTAACAGAGGATTGCTGCTGACCCAGTCCTGTCTTTTACCCCAGTGCTCTTGGGGTTCAGACTTTGTTTGGGGTTAGCATCCTTCCTCTTGGCTTGCTATTCAGCTGCCAAGACTTCTGTTATTATTAAGCTGTTAGGACCTGGATTACACTGTGGCTAAAAGTCTCTTGCTGACTTTCTCCACTCTCCTGCCTCCTGGACTTTTCTTCCCCCTTCCCTCCAAAGAAACAGACCTTCAATGAATATCCTTCATGATGTATGCAGTTGAAAATTTCTTTGAATCTTCTCTTTGGTGGGATCAGTAGTGCAAGTGTCAGAGTAGAGGCTTCATGTAATTCTTCTACTTCTCATTTGTATAACTAGCAGTTCTAGTATTATCTTGAGTAATAGTGGTGGTAATGTTATCTTTTTTTCGCCATTGATCTTACTGAGAAAGTTTCTAGCCTCTCCCCATTACAGATAATGCTTGATGATGGTTTTAGATCCAACTTAACATTTTAACAAACGTTCTCTTTATTCCTTAGTTTTCTATTGTTTCTAATAGGAATGGGTGTTTTATATTTTCAAATGAGTATTGATATCATCATATGTTTGTGATGGTTTTCTTATTGATATTGTCAACAATGTGACTCTTTCCTAATATTTAAACAACCCTACATTCCTGGAATAAATCCCACCTGGTCATGGGATATAATACTTATAATATATAATTATCTTTCTAGTATTTTCTTCAAATTTTTTTCATTGGTACTGATTAGCAATATGAATCTGTAATTTTCATTCCCTGTTTCAGTTCTGGTTTAGGTATCAGAAGCTAATGGAGTTTGGTAGAAATCTTTTCTTCACTCATTTTTCCCAAATAGATGTATTGGAATAGTATTGGAATTAATTGTTCCTTTAAATGTTTTATAGTATTCATTTGTAAACCTATCTAGTCCTGGAGATTTTTTCATTAATGACTTATTCAATTTCTTTTTTTCAATATGAGGCATTCTGTAACTTAGAAATCTTTTACTTTCCTAAATATTTATTAATTTTGTTCAGATTGTCAGATGAATTAGCAGGTAATTAGGTAACATATTTCCTAATGATTGCTTTAATTCTTTAAAGGTAGTGATTTCACTCTTCTCATTTTGATATTGGATGTTTTATTTTTTAAATCAGATCGTCCATTGGTTAATCCATTTTATGAAACAAGTTCCTCAATTTATTTATTAACTTAATAGTTATTTTTTTAAACTTTCAACTACGTTTTTGGTTTTTCCATTTTTATGATGGAAGAGTTTGAAGAAATACAGCTATTTTCTCTTAAGTACCGCATCCTATAAATTTTGGTATGTTGTTGCCATTGTTGTCATTTTCTTAATGAAAAAAAATAAAAAAAAACCCAATCAATGAATGCAAAGGAAAACCCCTGAAAAATAACAATTCAAAATACTCAGTTGTATACAAAATTGTAAATAATTTCATTCTATTGGACATCTTTTTTTTTTTTTTATCTGTTCGCTCTTCCCTTGAGTGTTGATATTGGAGGCAAAATTTTTAGTTTCCTGTTCTTCCTCTTATGAAAGCTCATGTTTATCATCTTAATAATGCCTTCAGTGAGGAGGCAGAGCCAAGATGGAGGAAGAATTACAGAAACTTGTTTAAGATTTTTAAAAATCTCCAAACAACTTTCAAGTAATGCCTCAAAATGAATGTTGGAATGGAAGAACCAATGAAGAAAGAGTATGAAACACTTTTTTCCTCCAGCCCAAGAGTACTTATAAGGTTAAGCAATCAATTTCCTTAATGAATATTGACATGTATTTATAGCAAGGAGTTTAAAACAATGTATTACCAAGTTCATAAAATCCTTAGTATTCCTTAGTTATTTATCTAATGTCATCAACAAGTACTAGAAGCCTTTCTAATAAGATCAGAGAGGAAACAAGCATGTCTTTTGTCACCATTATTGTTCAATAATGTACTATACTTGTTAGCTACAGCGTAAGGAAAAGAAAAAGAAATTGAAGTAATTACTGTAAGCAATAAAATAGAACTATCATTCTTTGTAGATGTTAGGTTTTGGAGAATGCCAGAGAATCAAATAAAAAGAGGTTGAAATTATTAAAACTTTTTATCAAAATTGTATCAATTAAAAGAAAACCACATCAATCATCAACATTACTATATGTTACCAACAAAGTTCAACATCAAGTGATTGAAAGAGAAATTCCATTTAAAATAATTGTGGAAATATTAAAAAACACTTTGAAATCTACTTGCCAAGACAAATCTAGGAACAATATAATCAAAATTACAAATCCAAACATTTTGAAACATAATTTCTCATTAGAAGGCAAAGGAAATATTAAGAAATGATAATTCTAGCTAAAATCATGTTCTTATTCATTGTCATACAATCAAACTGTCAAAAAGTATTTTATATAGCAAGAAGAAATTACAAAATTCATCTAAAAGAACAAAAACTCAGACCATCAAGTGAATTAATTAAAAAATTGTTAATGGAGGCAAATTTACCTTACAATATTTCAAACTCTATGATAGTTCTTTAATCTTCAAAATAATCTGGTACTAAGAGATGGAGTGGTTTACCACGGCAATAGATTAATACACAGTATTGTATTACCCAGGATATTATACCTATAAATTTCGATAAATGTAAAGAACTCAGCTTTTAAGATAACAAAGTTTAATCACTATTTGACCAAAAAACTTCTGGGAAAAATACAAAACCATTTCTACCAACTATAAATAGACCAACAACCCATATTCCAAGGTAAGGCCAAAATGAGTAAATGACTGAACAGAAAGGATGATAGCTTTCACAAATTACGGGATTATTGAATACATTAGCTGTCAGATCTATGGATAATAGGATCATTTCATTTTATCAAACTGAATTGAAAATATTAAGGAATTTAAAATGGATAATTGTGATTACCTTGCATTTTGAAAAAGAAAATATTTTATATAGACAAAACAAGTGTAGTTAATCTTAGAAAGAAATCAGAAAAGTGGGGAGGGGTGATTACAGCAAGTGTCTCTGATAAAGATCTCATTTATCTAACACATGGAGGACCTAATGAAATTTATAAGAAATTGAGATTTTCCCCATCTGATAAAAGGTCTAAGAAAGTCAATGGGAAGTTTTCAGAGGAAGAAATCCAAAATATCTATAGTCACATAAAAATTATCTAAATCACCATTGGCTAGAGAAACACAAAGTAAAATAAGTGATCCCCTCATCTCTATCGGATTATCTAATGGGGCAGTGGAAATGGAAAATGGACAATGATAAATATTGAAGATGTGGAAAAATTGGGATGCTAATGCATTGTTGATGGAATTGTTAATTGATGTAACAATTCTGGAGAGAATTTCATGGGTCTACAACCCAAAGATAAAAAAAGGGAAAGATCTATAAGTACAAAAATACTTATTGCAGGCATTTTTGTTTTGTTTTGTTTTGTTCTTGCCTTATTTTATTTTATTTTTTTGCTGGCAAAGAACTGAAAACTGTGTAGACACCCTTTAATTATGGAATAACTAAAAAGTTTTGTCACATGATTTTGATGGAATACAATTGTGCAGCAAGAATTGACAAGCAGGATGCTTTTATAAAACCTGGAAAGATTTACAGGAACATAAATTGAATTAAACAAAACCTAGAGAACATTGCAAATAGTAACAGTAATTCTCAGCCACACAAAAATCTAAGACAATTTCAAAGCACTTATGTTTAAAAATGCTATCTGCTCCCAGGGAAAAAATTAATAGAATGAATATAAATGGAAGTAAACTACGCTTTATTCTGATGTGTGTGTGTGTGTGTGTGTGTGTGTGTGTATGTGTTTGTATTTTCTTTCATAATATCATTAATATGAGAATATACTTTGCATGACTACATATATATAAATTGTATTAAAGTCTTTGACATCTTTGACAGGGGTTAGGGAAGAAAATGTAAAAAGAAAACAATTTGTAATTCAATTTTTGAAGTGTTGAAATTGTTTTAATTTGTAATTAGAAAAATATTTAAAAAATAAAGGAGAAATGCTACATTAATTCAATTTAAAAATAAATGGAATGAGCATTGCATTTTGTCAAGGTTTTTTTCTGCATCTTTTGATAATATTATTTTTTTCTTTATCTTTAGATATAGTTTTCCTAATATTGAACTAGTCCTGTATTCCTGATATGCATCTATCTGGTTATTGACTATAACATTATATCACATGGTGATGTATTGTTGGAATTTTCTTGCTAGCATTACATGTAAAATATGCACATAGATATTAAGAACATTTGTCTTTTTTCCTTTATTTTTTCTCTCCCCAGTTTAGGTATCAAAACTATATTTATGTCATAAAAGAAATCTGGTTTAACCCCTTCACTATTTTTCTAATACTTTATATAGCATTGACACTATTTGCTCCTTAAATATTTAATAGATAAAAATTTTATATCTATCTTATCCAAAGAATTGTTTCTTAGGGAATTTATTTGGGGCTATAAAATTTCTTTTGCTAAAATAGATCATATCCACTTTTGTTAATCTGAACATTTAATAATTTTGTAAATATTAATTCCCATTATTAGATTGTCTTTTACTGGCATATAGTCGAACAAAGTATTTCACAATAATTATTTAATTTCATATTTATTATTATTATTATTATTATATACATCCTTTCCCTTTTTGATACTAACAATTTGATTTCTCTTTTTTAGGCAATGATTCCATTTTATTATTTTTTTCCTAAAATCATCTCCTAACTTTATTAATTCAATGCTTCTCCTAATTTCAGTTTTCTTAAATTGTTCTTGATTTACATGATTTCCAATGTGTTATTTGATTGGGATTATTAATTTCTTCTTTTTTCCTAGGTTTTTTTTTTGTTTCATGTTTTGCATTTAATCTACTTTTTCTCTATTTTCTTGATGTGTTTATGCAGTTGACTGGTATAGTGACTGGTGAAGTTTAAGAGAGATGAAGGATTTTTGTCTCAATAAGAAGGCAAATGAAATTGTTTTATGTTGATAATAATAATAATAATAATAATAATAATAATAATAATAATAACAATAATGCAAAAAGCTTGTATAATGTGCTGAAGGCAATTTTTGGACAAAGTCAAATGGTGCACCTTGACCATTCAGGGTTGATAAGAACCACATTGATTAGTGATGGTGACATGATCCTAACTGAATACTTCCATGGTGTTCTTAACAGACTTTCATCAATCAATGTGGAAGTCACTGACTGTTTACCTTAAGTTGAAATCAATCCATTCTAGCAGAAATTCAAACTGAAGAAGAGATTTTTGAATGGCATTAGGTTCCTTTCATATGGAGAAGCACCCGGTACTGATTCTATTCCAGCTGAGGTCTTCAAGTTGGGGATTTCATTTGCTTATATAAAAGCAGAATTAAATTTCTAGGTTATATAGTGTGAAGAGGTTATCCCCCTAGGAATTCAAACATGCCTCCACTGTCCATCTCTAAAAAGGTAAAGGGAATAGATTATCTTGTGAAATCACAGAGGTGTTTCTCTTTTTGTCATTGCCGGCAAGATTCTTGCCAGAACCCTCCTAAATAGACTTATCTTTTATTTGCAAGATGGTCACCTTCCCTTAAGCCAGTGTGACTTCAGAAATTGTTGAGAAACAGTTGACATGGTAATTGCTGCCCCACAATAGCAGAAATAATGCCATTAGCAAAACGGAGGTCTGTATACAATGTTTATGAATATGACCAAGGCCTTTGATACCATCAGTCATGAGACTTTATGGAAAATTATGTCAAAATTAGTTTGTTTGGAGAATTTCATCCAATAGTATGTCAACTTCATGATTGCATGCTTCCAATGTTCTGGATACCATATAATGCTCATGTGATTTCCTAGTCAGCAATGGAGTGAAATAAAGTTGAGTCCTTGTTCCCATGCTCTTAGTATCATACTTTCATACTAGGAGAGAGCTACTGCACTGCTAGTAAATTCTTCAAATTAAGAAGGCTACAAAAACGACCAAAGTGGATGAAGTGCTATTGCAGGATCTTCTGTTAGCAAACAACTGGGCACTCAGTGAAGTCTCTGAAACTGAGAAGCAACAAAGTATGAATCCATTCTTTATTGCTTTTGCTAATTTTGACTTAAATCTTAATACCAAGAAAACCCAGGTGTTCCATCAGCTCACAGCACACCTTCCATATGTGAAACCATACAATAGAACAAATGAAGAAGTTTTGAATATTCTGAAAATGTTCACTTATCTTGACAGTGCACTTTCCAGTGGGGGATACACATTTATAATGAGATTGACACACACCTCACCACAGCAACCTCAGTATTTTGGAGATTCCAAAGAAAGTTTTATAAGATTCCATTCACCTTCTTAACTTCCTTCTTGTTTATGTAGATAGATTTGTCTAGTTCTGGGAGAGGGAGATTGAGGTCTCCCGTTATTAAAGTTTTGAAATCTATTTTTCCTTATAATTCACTCAGGGTTTTTTCTAGGAATTTTGATGTTATTCCATTAGGTGCATACATGTTTAATAATGATATAGCTTCATTACTAATGGTGCTTTTTAAGAAGATGAAGTTTCCTTTCTAATCTCTTTTAATGAGATTGATTTTTGCTTTTACTTCATCCAAGATTAGGATCTCTACCCTTAATTTTTCTACTTCAGATGAAGCATAATACATTTTGCTCCAAACTTTTATTTTTACCTCTGCTTCAAATGTGTTTCTTTTAAACAACATATTGTAGGATTCTGGTTTTTAATCCATCCTGCTACCCACTTCTGTCTTATGGCACAGTTCATCCCATTCACATTTACAGTTAAGATTTACTAATTCTGTATTTCCTCCATGCTATCTTTCTCCATTTATCTTTTTCTCTTTCCTTTGCTCTTATTCCGACTCACCAAAATTTTACTACCTTTCCCCTCTATTCTTTTAGAAATTTAACTTTCAGTTTATTTTCACTTATACTTTAATGTTCCTTTTTACTAGTCACCTCTTCCCTTATCTTCCCCTTTCCAGTCCCCCACTCCCTTCTCTGTAGATTAGGGTATAATTTTTTTAAGTCCAAGTGGAAATGTATCTTATTCCCTCTTTAGGCTAAATCTATTGAATAGAATTTACTCAGCATTCACATTCTCCCTTCTTTCCCTCTAAAATTATAAATCTTTGTGCCTCTTCCCTTATTGTTATTTATCATTCCAGTTCTATTATTCAGATATCATCAATCACAGTTTGATTATTTGATTACTTGATAATTATATTGTCATCAAGGTATCATCTCAGATTGTTTGCTTGATTGGTAAGCATTGTCTCAATATAAAAAATTATAGTTATAATCATTTATTACTTTACCCCCTTTTCAAGTATCTTTCAAGTAAACACAATCCTCCTCATGAGCTAAAGAATCATCCAAAGTCACATCATCTCTTGAACTATTTGTGCCTTTCCCCCCACCCCAGGACTATTTTCTCTCTGCCACCCTCAGGGTACTTAACCCTTTGTTAAGTGAAACAGGGCCTATTTTCTCTCCAACTTTAACTCCTCCCTTTAACCCTTGTTAATTGAAACAGGGTCTATTTTCAACCACACTTTATTCTCCTCTACCCACCCAGGATTCTTAACCCTTTTTAAGTGAAACACTTGTTAAGTCAAACCCTGATCTAATTAACTGCAAAAATATTAAAGATCAGTAAGTACTGGGAGGCTCTGGAACTCTCACCTGAAAACTTTGAAAATTCCTGTAAGTTATAAAGAGACTGACTCAGGACCTGGGCCCTCAATTTATGATGCTTATAGAGCTCTAAGTACCAGGAGACTTTGGAAGTCTTTCCTGATAAATTTACAAATGATTTTAAGTTACAGAGACATTGACTCATAACCTACTAGGTTATGATGCTTAAAGGGCTCTAAGTATTGGGAGGCTCTGAAAGTCTCAACTAAGAACTTTACAAATGATTGTAAGTTATGGGAGATACTAGCTCATGACCTCCCAGTTTATGATGCCTTCATAAGATAATAGTGCAAAGCACAGTAGGATTAAAGAGGTCAAAGGATAATGAGACACAAGTTTAAAGTTAACACCCATGCTTTTCTTCTGGGCTCTTTGTCTCAAATATAGTGCTATATCTTTAACCTCTTCAACTGAGAGATAAGACACAACCATACCCATATCCTTTAAGTCCATTCTCTTCAATTATATTCAAATCTTTAAATATCCTAAAAGAAGTAAACTTCTAACAAATTAGAAGCATTATAGCTTCCCTTTTAGGGTTGTATACAATTGGATGATCTGGACCTACATTTGCTTTGTTCTGCTTTCCTTCCTCTTTTCATTACCTTTTTTATGCAACTCTTGAATCATGTATTTGATGATTACATTCTTTGTTCAGCACTGGTCTTTGTGTCAGGAAATTCTGTAAGCCCTCTGTTTGTTGAAAATCCATCTTTTTTTTCCCTGGTAGTTTATACTGAATTTTGCAGGGTTAGCACATTCTGGGTAGTAATCCCAGGTCCTTTGTTCTCTGATATATGGTAGAGATGTTTTCTTATTTTGTAATATTTAAAGGAGGAATTAGTTAAATTCTAATTTTTTAAGTATCATTTTCTTCAGTGAGATTTTGTACCTGGTTTTCCATTTTGCTTTTTAAGTAATTATTTTAAATAATTATTGTGCATCTTTTTCTCTTTTGGTAAATTCATTTTGTTAATGTGTTATTTTCTTTAGTAATTTTTATGTCTCTTTGTCCAGCTTGTTAATTCTTGTCATAATTTTATTTTGTATCCAAGAAATTTTCAAATTTTCCTTAAAACCATCTTAGTGCTATCTTTGGGTCTTCTAGGAATTCTTTTTTTAATTATTGATATTTTATTTTTCAAATATATGTAATGAAGTTACAATTTAAATTACACAATTTTCTTCCACTCTTCCCTCCTCCTCTCAGCAAGAAACAAACAGTCAGGAAAAACTGTTTTGGCCACATGCCATATATTTTGATTTTATGTCTCATTATTGTTGGGGGCGGGGGGAAGAGGCTTGGCGGTCGCTTAGAGGGGGAAACATAATCACCTTATAAGGGAATGTTACAGAACTCGGCCCCTCATTGAGTAAGAGTTCATGGGAGGGAGGACAGAGGGGATAAAAGTGTCTGCTGAGAGGTGGGGGGGAGCGGGAATGTGATCACAGAAGAATAAAGACTCATTACCCACCTCAGGCGCTCTGTCTGGTTCTTCCCCCATCAAAGAGTGGGGGCCGGAGGTACCCCGAAGACTCATCACGCGTTGGACTGGTGAGTAAGAGGACGGACTAGCATAAAGAAGCCGGCGTTGTAAATAAAAACCCGGCAAGTGGCGCCCGGAACAGGGACCTGATTTTGCTAGGGAACGTCTGAATCCGCTGGTCGGATTCTCCAGACAGCCTCGGTCGTTTCTGACCTGGAGGAAGGAGAGGGCGTTTACTCTCAGATATTGCCTGAGGGACATATCCCTATTGTGTTGACTATGCTTCCTTTCCCTTCCCTTTCTCCTTCTGCTCTAATCACGCTCCTTGCCGTGCTGGCCTGTCTGATTGTGCCCTGCTGCCTCCTTCTCTTTTGCCGAATGGGAACTTTCCAGTTCTGCCACCTGTTAGGATTGCAGCCTCGGCTAGTAGACAGCATGGGGGGCCGGAATAGTATTCCCGCCTTTGAGCCGGAGGAAAAAGAGGTCGTTGCAGGGCAGCTTTATAAACTCTGCGCTAAGCATGGCCGTAAATTACCTATCAAGACGTGCCGTGCTTTTGTTGAGAATATCTGGAACATCTGCCCTTGGGTGCAACATAGTGGGATCCAACCAGATAAATGGAAGGTGGTAGGGCAGCAGATGGCCTCCTATAATGACACCTGCCCGGGAAAACTGACCCCCAAGGATTTTACAGTGTATAAGATAGTGGATGCAGCCCTGCATCCCCAGAAGGTGACTTTGGCACGAACAATCAGCACTCAGGTGGGTAGCTCGTTGGCGGGATCGGATTCAGAGAGCTCAGAGGAAGAGGGAAGGCCACCCCCTCCCCTGTATCCGTGGGAGGAACTTAGAAGAAACAATGGGGGAACAAGGGGCCCCCAGGGAGAAGAAAATGCCGCATGCCCCTCCTTACCGAGACAGAATGAAAAGGGGGAGGGCGATGAATGTGGCACACTTAGAGATTCAGGGCCGGAAGTTTCCGAGTGCGGGAAGGGAGGGGTGCAAACAGTCCTCAGGGGTGGCAGGAAGAGGAGCGTGAGTAGGTGGGACCGGGAGGCTGCTGACGAGGAGGGAGAAGTCCGCGCTGATTGGACAGCTGCCGCGCCCCAGGCTTGGCGGCCCAGCCAGGAAACAGAGGCAAAAAATCCCCCATGTTCCTTGTCCGCCCTTCAGAGATCCCCTCAAGGGCTCCGCCCATCCGGCCTACTTGCCACCAGTGCCTCCATAGCAATAGAGAAAGGGGAGGAGGTGGACTGGGATGACTGGGGCCTCTACCCGGTATTTACGGACCCCCCTTACCGGAGCCCGAGACTACCGCCCTGTCCCTTTTAAGATGCTTAAGGAACTTAAGGAGGCCGTGACTAAATACGGCCCAAGCTCCCCTTATGTAAAAAGACTGATGCAAAACCTCTTTGCTACGCACCCTTGGACCCCTGCTGACTTTGACGAAATTGCAGCCGCGTGCCTAGATGCCTCCTTATATTTAGCTTTTAAGGCTCAGGCCCGCAGAGAGGCCTCTAAGCTGGCAAAATCCCGGGGTTATACTCCCCTGGATTTAGCCATTGACCTCCTGTGTGGAACTGGAGACTATACTGACCCTGCTGTTCAGGCCCAGTATGTCCAGTTTGAGCTAGAGACTGTTAAAGAAACACATGTTGCAGCTTGGGATAAGATTGGAGCCATGAAAGGGGGGAGAGCCACACAGAAGTTGGTTGGGCTGAAGCAGAGAGCAGATCAGACACCCCTCTCATTTGTGAACGAGGTTAAAGAGACAGTGACTCGTATAATGGGAGACACCCCGGGATCTGATCTACTTATGAGACAATTGATTAAAGAGGGTCTTCGCCCCAAAGGGATCGCAGCCATTAGCAGCCTTCCCCCCGACGCTTCATTAGAAGGAATTGTTGACAAATTGCTGGACATGCCCAGCGAGGATTCAATTCAAGCCTTAGTGACTGCCATGGAGAACCGGGAGGATAGCCTCCTGACCGCCCTTCACGGTATGCAGGTGAGACCCACCTGTTTTGCGGAAAGCCAGGGCACCTCAAAGCACAGTGCAGGCAGCGGCCCCCCTCCACTTCAGTTCCGACCTGTTATTCCTGTGGAAAGCCAGGTCACATAGCCAGGTTCTGCCGATCCAAAGGGAAGTCGGGAAAAGGGAAAGGGAGGGGCCCGGCCGCGGGGCCCCCCCGTGCTCGAAGACAGCGGCCCCATTACTGTGACTATCCCCGTGAGGGTTGACTATAGAGAAGGGACACAGCAGAGAGAGATTGGGCCTTGGGAAACCTCGATGATTCCCATTGAGCTAAATATTTTCCCAGCGCTCATCACAGGGGCTGAGAGATGTGTGGACTTAGTCACCCATACCCAGGTCATTTTTGGTCCCGGAAGTCCCACATCCGTAAGGGTCACAAACCCCCACCCCTTTCCCACCTTGGTAAAACAGGGCCAAGAGGTAGGAAAGGCGCTGCCCTTGCGGGCCCCTCCCGCTCATGTGAACTGGGTCCACCCGGTCAGCTCTGGGCGACCACTGTTAACCGTCACGGTGGAAAATCAGAAGCTCGAAGGGATAATTGACACTGGAGCCGATTGCTCTGTCATAAATAGGGGACAGTGGAGGCGCGAGTGGCCACTCCTACAGAGCCCTCAAGCAGTGACGGGGGTGGGGGGCAATAGATCTGCCATGAAAGCAGCACACGCCCTACGGTGGTCAGCTTTGGAAGAATCTGGACTCTTCACCCCACTGTGCCTACCCGACCTCCCTTATGCATTATGGGGTAGAGATATCTTGAGCCAGCTTAACCTGACACTTGCCACCCCTGATAGCCTGCGGGGAAATTAATTGGGGCCACTCTAGAGATGAGCTTTTCCCCCAGAATAACATGGATTAATAAGAAACCTATTTGGGTTGAGCAGTGGCCCCTGACAAAAGAAAAGCTCATCGCCCTCACAGACATAGTAATGACCCTCCTGCACGAGAACAAAGTGGAACCGTCCCTTAGCCCGTATAACTCCCCCGTCTTTGTCATAAAAAAGAAAGGGGGGAGTTGGAGAATGTTGATTGATCTTCGGGCAGTAAATGCCAACATGGTACCCATGGGGACCCTCCAACCTGGTCTCCCTATGCCCACTGCAGTCCCGCAAGGGTGGACTATTATAGTGATTGATGTTAAAGACTGCTTCTATAGCATTCCCCTCCACCCGGAGGACAAAGAAAAATTTGCCTTTTCCCTCCCCGCGATCAATTTCCAAGCCCCCAGTAAACGTTATCAGTTCACCGTCCTACATGGATACTCTGCTACATCCTATCTTTTTAAACAGAAAGGGGGAGTTGGCAGGTCACTGACCCATTCAGACCTGTCTCAGGTACTATTTACCATGAATTTCCTACAAGTCAGGGATGACGGCACTACAGCCGCCCAGAGATTTTTCTCCCCAAAAGGACATGCTAAGAAAGAACCAACACTCCTGCCCTCTCCCACCAAGGCCCTACCAGGCTCTAAAGTCATGTGGAGAGATGAAGAGGGAGGTTGGCATGGCCCTGTAACGGTAAAGAACAGAAGACAGTGCCACCTGTCATTTCATCCCGAGGATAAGATAGAAGAGCCAGAAAGATGGCTCCCTGTTTACAAGATAAGAGACCTTGATTAATGCCCAACCCTACGGGGTGAGAGGAATTTCTTTCTTTTTCAGGCCTTCTGATCATCGTAGGGATCCTTGGAGGTGCTCCATCTGAAGGAAATCCGACATGGGGAATACTCCGAGTTATTCCCTCTCCCCTTCCGGTAGCACGGAACTCCCCGATCTACCCTCGTCTGCTAGTGACCAATACATCGATGGGGCTCCCTTCTGCCTCGGTGGGGTCCCTCATGTGTGGCCACAGGGGAAGACATCGAGGATCCCATACCATGGAGGGATTGCCAGATGGCGGGAGGATACCCCCTTGAGGGTGAACAAGGACGCTGATTCTGGGAATCACCCTACTTGTTGTCTGTTTCTGCCGCCTAGCTAGGCGACAGAGGGGCTATATGCTTCTTACTCAGAAAGCCTTCATGGCCATGGAGACGGGGGAGGATCCCCAAGTCTGGCTAGCCGCCATGCATGACATGTGACACCTAGGGGTAAGACGAGGTAAACCCCAAGACGGGCAACTTCTCCTGACCCAGCCACCTAAGACAGGCCCTGAGGGTGTCGGGCGCCTAGGACGGGCAAGGTCCTGGGTTGAAGGAGATGACCTAAGACAGGGTTCCTCGCCCCCGGCTATCAGAGGCCAGTAGAAATGACACCGCTTAAGGCTAACCTCAGCACCGCTTAAGGTCACACCAAGTGATAACCTTGTAAAACAGAAAGGGGGAGATGTTGGGGGCGGGGGGAAGAGGCTTGGCGGTCGCTTAGAGGGGGAAACATAATCACCTTATAAGGGAATGTTACAGAACTCGGCCCCTCATTGAGTAAGAGTTCATGGGAGGGAGGACAGAGGGGATAAAAGTGTCTGCTGAGAGGTGGGGGGGAGCGGGAATGTGATCACAGAAGAATAAAGACTCATTACCCACCTCAGGCGCTCTGTCTGGTTCTTCCCCCATCAAAGAGTGGGGGCCGGAGGTACCCCGAAGACTCATCACGCGTTGGACTGGTGAGTAAGAGGACGGACTAGCATAAAGAAGCCGGCGTTGTAAATAAAAACCCGGCACATTATTATCATTTTCTTGGATATAATTATCCAAGTGCTGTATTTGCTGTTTGATCTACTCATTATTAAAAATTAAGTTATTTAGTTTCCAATTAGTTTGTGATTTATCTTTTTTGTGGCGCTTTGTTACATGTAATTTTTATTGTATCATTGTTGGAGAAGTATGCATTTATTATTTCTGACTTTCTCCACTAGAATATAAAGTTGTTTTACCCTGGTTCATGGTCAATTTTGGTATAAGTGCCATGTACTGCCAAGAAAAAGTATATTCTTTTCTATCTCCATTAAGTTTTCTTCAGGGGTCTATCAAATCTTAACTTTTCTAATATTTCCTTCACCTTCTCAACTCTCTCTTCTTATTTTACATCTAGATTCACCTAGTTCTGAGAGAGAGAGAGAGAGAGAGAGAGAGAGAGAGAGGTCGAGGTGCCCCATTTTTAAAGGTTTTCTGTCTATGTCTCCTTGTAATTTATTCAGTTTTTCCTCTAAGAATTTTAATGCTATATCACTAGGTGCATACATGTTTAATAATGATATAGCTTTATTACCAGTTGTGTCTTTTAAGAAGATAACTTCCTTAACCCTTTTAATGAGATCTCTCTTTGCTTTTACTTTATCTGAAATGAAGATTGCTATCCTTGATTTATTTATTTTTTGCTTTAGCTGAAACATAATACATTTTGTTTGATATTTTTGCCTTTACCCTGTGTGGATCCCCCTGTTTCAAATGTGTTTCTTGTAAACAACATATTGCAGGATTCTGGATTTTAATCCATTCTTCTATTCAATCCCAATTTATGGGACACTTCATCCCATTCACATTTACAGTAAATATTACTAATTCTAATAATTACTAATAATTACTAATTACTAAATTCTACTAATTCTTATTTTCCTGCATGCCATCTTTCCCTATGTATAACTTTTATCTTTCCTTTGCTCTTATTTCTACTTATCAAAGTTTTACTCTCTTTCCTCTTTAAACTTTCCTTTTAAATTGCAACTTTCAGACTTCCGTGCACGATGGTGGAGTGAAGACAGTCACTCTGATAAGGTCTCCTGATCTTCCCTCGTATATAATATGAAACAGACTTCTTAACAAAAAAGTCTCCAGAAAGAGAAGCTAGGAGAAGAACACCTACCTCAAGGTCTTTCTTCAGGGAATGTGGGTAAGCCAGGTGCAGAAAGGAGACAGCCAGCAGGGGTGGGATGAGAGCCAGACTAATCTAAGACCAGCTGCAGAGATATTTGCTATGGAGGCTGTGGGCCGAGAACCAACTGGAGAATGGAAGTGTTGTCTGTGGGACTGATGGCCTGGGGCTTACTGAAAGTGCTGGAGGGTGAGTTCCAGCCTTTAGCACCCCTACTGGCCTGCTGGAGTTATTGCACTCAGTGAGCAAAGCATTTAGCACCCCCTACTGGTCGACCTACTTACCCAGTGAGTAAAGCCTCTAGGAATCCCAGCATAAAAGCTCAATGAACCAACCCTTCCCCCTACAAAAGATCTGAGGAAAATGAAGAAAGACAAGTGGAAAGGGGGGGTCCATAGAAAAATTACTAGAAGTAAAAGCCCTAACTCAGAGACCTAGAACCTCTGAGGACAATGTGATTTGGTCTTCAGCACAGAAAGATTTCCTTGAAGAAATGAGGAAGGAGTTTAAAAGTCAATTGGACAATTTTGGAAAAGAAACCAAAGATAAGATTAACACCTTGCAACAAGAAAACAAATCATTGGAAAATACAATTGGACAAATGGAAAAAGAAAATAATTCTCTCAAAACCTCAATTGGTTCAATGGAAAACTCCTAGAAAAATAGAACTGACCAATTGGAAAAGGAGTTGCAAAAGGTAAATGAAAAAATTCTTCTCTGAAAAAGAGAAGGGAGTCTGTGGAAACCAATGACTTCATGAAATAATAAGAATCTGTTAAACAAAACCAAAAAAATGAAAAAAAATAGAAGAAAATGTAAAATACCTCATAAGCAAAACCACTGACCTCAAGTATAGATCAAGAAGAGATAACCTCAGAAATAGTTGTTTTACTGAAAACGTTGAAGAGAAACAGCATGTGGACTTAATATTACAGGATTTAATGATGGGCAAACTGCTGTGATATCATGGAGGGGGGTAAAAAAAAGAAAAAACTGCTATCCAATAAGAGGAAACTGGCTGCATCCCTACTTGGGAGAAAGACTCTAATAACTTAAAATAATAGTAATTCTATTAGAGAGAATATACTTAGCCAGAAGTGATGGACACTTATGATCTTCCTGTGACTCAGATAGAAATAATTAAAAACAATACCTCCTTAAAAACTGGGAAAGTAAAGAGATGGGAGAATGAAGGATATTGAATAGGAGTTAATCTTATTATATTAGGAATGGAGAGAGGGGGAGAAGGGAGGAGGTGAGTACAACATGAATCTTACTCTTAATACATTGGCTTAAAATTAACATAATACAGTCAAGTTAAGTTAAGAAACTTATCTTACCATTATAGTGTTACAAGAGAAAGAGGGGAGTGGGAGGAAATGGGGAGCCAACAGAAGGAAGCAGGTGCAAAGGGAAATGGGAAAAAGTGGAGGTGAGTTGGATATAAGAGGGCAAACAATGAAGGTGGTATTCAGAAAAAAATACTGGGGAATATGGATAAAGTGAAAAAAAGAGAAAAATACAAATGGAGGGAAGATAACATGGAGGGCAATACAAAGTTAATAATTATAACCTTGAATGTGAATGGAATGAACTCTCCCTCAAAATGTAAGTGAATAGCAGAGTGGATTAAAAACAAGAATCCTACAATATGCTGCTTGCAAGATACTTATCTGAAGCAGAGAGATACATATAGAGTAAAGGTAAAAGGTTGGAACAAAATATATTTTGCTTCAGTTGAAGTGAAAAAAGCAAGGGAAGCAATCCTTATCTCAGACAAAGCTGCTGAAAAAATAGATATTGTTAAAAGTGATAATGAAGGAAACTATAGGCATCATAGACAATAAAGTAATTTCAATACTAAATATGGAGGAACCTAATGGTACAGCATCCAAATTCTTAGAGGAGAAATTGAAGGAGTTACAGGAAGATATAGATAGCAAAACTCTACTAGTGGGAGACCTCAACCTCCTGTTCTCAGATTTATTTAAATTTAGCCATAAAATAAAGAAGAAGGAAGTTTAGGAGCTAAATAGATTGTTAGATTGGTAGACTTATGGAGGAAACTGAATGGGGATAGAAAGGAATATATTTTATTTTATGTAATACATGGCACTTACACAAAAACTGACCATGTACTAGGGCATAAAATCCTAATAATCAATTGCAAGGAGGCAGAAATAGTGAATACATATTTCTCAGATCATAATGCAATCAAAATCATATACAATATTGTGCCAGGTAGATATAGGTCCAAAATAACCTTATTTTAAAGAATGAGTGGATCAAACAAGAAATTATAGGAAATAATTATTTTTATCTTAGATAATGACAAGAATGAAGCAAAATCCCAAAACTTATGGGACATAGCCAAGGCATCTATCGGGATATATTATATCTTTAAATGCTTGTATGAACAAATTACAGAAAGAGGAAATAAATAAACTAATTATGCAGCCAAAAAATTAGAGGAAGAACAAATTATAAACCCCCAATTAAATACCAAATTAGAAATTCTAAAAATTAAAGTAGAAATTAATCAAATTGAAAGCAAGCAAACTATTGAACTAATAAATAAAAGCAAGAGCTGGTATTATGAAAAAAAACAATAAAACTGATAAACCTCTGGAAAATTTGATTAAAAAAGAAAGAATAAAATCAAAGTGCTAGTATCATAAATGAAAAAGCTGAACTCACCACCAATGAGGAGGAAATTAATTTAATAATTCACAGTTATTTTGATCAACTTTATGCCAATAAATTTGATAATCTAAGTGAAATGGAAGAAAGTTTACAAAAATAATTTGCCCAGGTTAAACAAAGAGGAAATTAAATACCTAAATCACCCAGCCTCAGAAAAAGAAATTCAACAAGCCATTAATGAACTCCCTAAGAAAAAAATCTCTAGGGCTGGATGGATTCACAAGTGAATTTTATCAAATATTTAATGAACTACTGGTTCTAGTTCTGTATAAAATCTTTGGAAAAATATGTGAAGAAGGACCTCTGACTAACTCATTCTATGACACCAATATGGTGCTGATGCCTATACTAGGAAGAGTTAAAACAGAGGGAAAAAATGATTGACTATCTCCCTGATTAATATAAATGGAAAAATTTTAAATAAAATCTTAGCAAAACAACTACAACACATTTTCACTAAGATAATACATTGATTTATTCCAGGAATTCAGGATTGGTTCAGTATTAGGAAATCTGTCAGTATAATTAATTATATCACTAACAAACCTATCAGAAATCATATGATTAGATGCTGAAAAAGTTTTTGACAAAATATAACACCCATTCCTACTAAAACACTGGAGATTGTAGGAATAAATGTATTGTACTGAACCATCAACAAGCATTATATGCAATGGAGATAGGCTAGAGGCATTCCCAGTAAGATTGGGGTAAAAGAAGAATGTTCATTATCACCACTGCTATTTAATATCATATTAGAAATATTCTCTTCAGCAATAAGAGAAAAAAAGAAATAGAAGGAATTGGAACGGGGAAGGAAGAGACAAAACTCTCACTCTTTGCAGATGACATGATGGCCTACCTAGACAATCCCAAGAAATCATCCAAAAAACTACTAGAAATAATTAGCAATTTTAGCAAAGATGAAGGATATAAAATAATCCCTCATAAATCCTCAACTTTTCTATATGTATGACCAGCAAGATACATCAGGAAGAGCTAGAAAGAGAAATCCCATTCAAATTAACTGCAGACAATATAAAATACCTTGGAGTCTACCTGCCAAGGCAGACTCAGTAACTTTTTGAAGACAATTACTAAGCTGTTCTCACACAAATAAAATCAGATTAAATAAATGGGCAAATATCAACTGCTCATGGATAGGCCAAGCTAATATAATAAAAATGACAATTTTACCAAAATTAAACTACTTGTTTAGTGCCCTAGCAATCAAAAAATCCCCCCCCAAATTACTTTTATTAGTTAGAAAAAATTGTAAGTAAATTCATATGGAGAAGAATCTCCAGGGATTTAATGAAAAAAAAGTTGGAAAAGAAGATGGCTTAGCCCTAGTAGATCTAAAATTATATTATAAATCATCAGTCATCAAAACTGTTTGGTATTGTCTAATAGAGTGGTAGATAAGTGGATTAGACTAGTTGCTATGGCAGGAATTGATTATAATATTCTGATGTTTGATAAACCCAAAGAGTCCAGTTACTGGGATAAAAACTTTTGGGTAAATTGCAAGTACTAAGACAGAAAACTGGATTAGACCAACACCTCACACCTTTACCAAGATAAGATCAAAATTTATACAGGATTTAGGCATAAAAAACCAATACTATAAGCAAACTTGAAGATCAAAGAATAGTTTACCTGTCAGATCTATGGAAAGGGAAACAGTTTATTACCAAGGAAGACATGGAGAACATCATTAAAAACAAACCAGACAATTTTGATTGCATTAAATTAAGAAGCTTTTGTACTTACAAAACCTACTGCAACCAAGATCAAAAGAAATGGATTAAATTGGGAAACAATTTTTATGACTAGTGTTTCTGACAAAAGACTCAGCTCTCAAATATATAGAGAACTGAGTCATATTTTTAAGAAGATAAGCCATTCCCCAATTGACAAATGGTCAAAGGATATGCAAAAGAAATTTACAGAAGAGGAAATCAAAGCAATTCATAATCATATGAAAAATTACTCTAAATCTTTAATTATTTGAGAAATTCAAATTAAACCATCTCTGGGCTACCACCTCTCCTCTCTCAGACTGGCCAATATGATCAGAAAGGACAATGATCAATGTTGGAAGGGATGTTGGAAACCTGGGACACTACTATATTTTTGGTGGAGCTGTGAACTCATCCAGTCTTTCTGGAGAGCAATATATTTATTTATTTTTTAAATTTATTTTTATTGAAGATATTATTTGAGTTTTACAATTCTCACCCAAATCTTACTTCCCTCCCTCCACCCCCCCCCCCCCGGAAAGCAATCTGTCAGTCTTTGCTTTGTTTTCATGTTGTACCTTGATCCAATCATATCCTTAAAGAAGAGACAAGAAGTCTAAGAGGTAACAAGACCAGACAATAAGATATCTGGTTTTTTCCTACATTAAAGGGAATAGTGGTTGTACTTTGTTCAAGCACCACATCTCCTTATCTGTATACAGATGGCACTCTCCTTTGCAGACAACCCAAAATTGTTCCCGATTGTTGCACTGACAGAATGAGCAAGTCATTCAAGGTTGATCATCACTCCCATGTTGCTGTTAGTGTATACAGTGTTCTTCTGTTTCTGCTCATCTCACTCAGCATCAATTCATGCAAATCCCCCCAGGCTTCCCTGAAATCCCATCCCTCCTGGTTTCTAATAGAACAATAGTGTTCCATGACATACATATACCACCATAGTTTGCTAAGGCATTCCTTAATTGAAGGACATTTACTTGATTTCTAATTCTTTGCCACCACAAACAGGGCTGCTATAAATATTTTTGTATAAGTGATGTTTTTACCCTTTTTCAT
The DNA here is from genome assembly GCF_037893015.1 of Macrotis lagotis. Taxonomy (NCBI): domain Eukaryota; kingdom Metazoa; phylum Chordata; class Mammalia; order Peramelemorphia; family Peramelidae; genus Macrotis; species Macrotis lagotis. The sequence continues at coordinate 77,097,010 of NC_133665.1, forward strand.
CATCTCTTCAGGATATAGACCCAGTAGTGGCATTGCTAGGTTAAAGGGTATACACATTTTTGTTGCCCTTTGGGCATCGTTCCAAATAACTCTGGAGAAAGGTTGGATGAGTTCACAGCTCCACCTACAGTGTAATAGTGTCCCAGATATCCCACAACCCTTCCAGCAATGATCATTATCCTTTCTGGTCATATTGGCCAATCTGAGAGGTGTGAGGTAGTACCTCAGAGAAGTTTTAATTTGCATTTCTGTAATAGTTAATGATTTAGAGCATTTTTTCATATGGATATGGATTGCTTTAGTCTTTTCATCTGTAAATTGCCTTTGCATATCCTTTGATCATTTGTCAATTGGGGAATGGCTTTTTGTTTTAGAAATATGACTCAGTTCTTTGTATATTTTAGAAATGAGTCCTTTGTCAGAATCATCAGCTGTAAAGATTATATCCCAATTTGCTACATTTCTTTTGATCTTGGTTACAGTGGTTTTATCTGTGCAAAAGCTTTGTAATTTAATGTATTTGAAATCATCTAATTGGTTTTTGGTGATGTTCTCCAACTCTTGCTTAGTCATAAACTGTTCCCCTTTCCATAGATCTGACAGGTAGACTAGTCCTTGATCTTCTAATTTGCTTATAGTATTGTTTTTTATGTCTAAGTCCTGTAACCAGTTGGATATTATCTTGGTAAAGGGTGTTAGGTGTTGGTCTAATCTAAGTTCCTTCCATACTAACTTCTAATTATCCCAGCAGTTTTTTATCAAAGAGGGAGTTTTTATCCCAATGGCTGGACTTTTGGGGTTTATCAAACAGCACATTACTATAATCATCTCCTGCTTTTACACCTAGTCTATTCTACTGGTCTACCCCTCTATTTCTTAGCCAATACCAAACAGTTTTCATGACTGAAGCTTTATAATATAATTTTAGATCAGATAGGGCTAAGCCACCTTCTTTTGCACTTTTTTTCATTAAGCTCCTGGAAATTCTTGACTTTTTATTTCTCCATATGAATTTACTTACAATCTTTTCTAACTCATTAAAGTAATTTTTGGAATTTTGATTGGTAGGGCACTAAACAGATAGTTTAGTTTTGGTAGAATTGTCATTTTTATTATATTAGCTCTACCTATCCATGAGCAGTTGATATTTGCCTAGTTATCTAAATCTGATTTAATTTGAGTGAGAAATGTTTTATAATTGTTTTCAAAAAGATTCTGAGTCTGTCTTGGCACATAGACTCCCAAGTATTTTATATTGTCTGAGGGTACTTTGAATGGGATTCCTCTTTCTAGCTCTTCCTGCTATATCTTTGTAGACATATATAGAAAAGTTGAGGATTTATGAGGGTTTATTTTATAACCTGCAACTTTGCTAAAATTGCTAATTGTTTCTAGTAGTGTTTTGGATGATTTCTTGGGATTGGAGAGCAATTTAGAATTATGCCCCAAAGGCAACAAAATTGTGCATTCCCTTTGTTCCAGCAATACCCCTACTGGGTCTATATCCTGATGAAATTATGAAAAAGGGTAAATATATCACTTGTACAAAAATATTCATAGCAGCCTTGTTTGTGGTGGCAAAGGATTGGAAATTAAGTGAATGTCCTTCAGGTGGGGAATGATTTAAGAAACTGTAGCATATGTAAGAGAACACTATTGTTCTATTAGAAACTAGGAGGGGTAGGAATTGAGGGAAGCCTGGAAGGATTTGCATGAACTAATGTTGAGTGTGTTGAGCAGAACCAGAAGAACATTGTACAGCCTAATGGCAACATGGTCAACCTTAATGGACTTGTTCATTCTAACAGTGCAACAATCAGGCCCAATTTGGGGCTATCTGAAATAGAGAATGCCATTTGTATCCAGAGAAAGAATTGTGTAGTTTGAACAAAGACCAAGACTATTACCTTTAATTTAAAAATAATGTTATCTTATTATATAATTTTGCTGTCTCTTACACTTTATGTTTCTTCCTTAAGTATATGATTTCTCTCTCTCATCACATTCAACTTAGATCAATGCACACCATGTAAACAATATAAAGACTAGCAGACTGCCTTATTTGGGGGGGGTGGGGGGAGGGAAGCATGATTAGAGAAAAATTTGTAAAATTCAAACTAAATAAAATCTTTCATTGAAAACATACATAAAATTACAACTTTCAATTTATTTTCACTTACGCATTATTATTCCCTTTCTCAGTCCCTTCTATCAAATATAATTTGCTCAGTGTTCACACCCTTCCTTCTTTCCAGGTAAAAGTATAAATATTTGTGCTTCTTCATCTGGTGTTATTTATCATTCAAGTACTATTAATCAGATATCATCAGTCACAGCTTTATTAATTGATATTTTGATATACTCAAAGCATTACCAATGTCCAACACATATTGCTTGATTGCTTGTTTTATTGTTTGATAAGAAGCATTGCCTAAAAGTCACTAAATGCCCTTCCCTGTTCTGTCTTATTAGAAATACACTTTTTAAGAATCTTGAATTACATCAAATTATATCATTTTATACCTTATCCCCTTTCAACCATCCTCCAGGACCACTCACTTTTCATTAATCGAAATATCATCCAAAGTCAAATCATTTCATGAACTATTTGTACCCCTCTCCCAAGCATACTTTCTCCCATTCTTCCCCCTCTTCCCACCCAAGATACTTAATCTTTCCTTAAGTAAAGTATGAATTAAATCCGACCCTGATTTAATTAACTATGAGAATCTCAAAGTGCTCTAAATACTGGTATTCTCTGAAGGTCTCATTTAAGAACTTTAAAATTGATTGTAAGTTTTTGGAGACACTAACTCTGGCACACCCAGTTTAGCATGCCCTCATCAGAGAGTGTTAAGGTTTGTGAGTACAGCAGAATTGAAAGTAGATCAAAGGGAACTGAGAAACTGAAGTTTAGAAAAAAAAAACACCCCTGCCATTCTTCAGTGTTTTTTGTCTCAAACATAGTGATATCATTGGACCTCTTCAACAGAGAGACAAGATCATATCCATATCCTCTAAGTTTAACCTCATCAATTATATTTAAACCTTTAATTATCCCAAGAGAAGTACAATTCTCAAGGATTATAAGTATTATATCCTCCTTTTAGGATTGTATACAATTTGATGGTCTTGACTAGCATTTGATTTGTTTTATTTTATTTTTTCTTCCTCTTTTTCATTTACCTCTTTATATATCTCTTAATTTGTGTATTTGACAATTCAATTTTGCTGTTTACTTCTGGATGTTTTGTCAAGCAATTTTGGAAATCCTCTATTTCATTGAAATTGCATCTTTTACCCTGACTATAAATGCTTAAATTTCAAAGGTAGTAAATTCTTGATTGTAATCCAGGCTCTTTTCCCTCCTCCTATATATGGTATTCCAGATCCTCCATTTTTTTTTTTTCAATTTTTACAAGGCAGTTGGAGTTCAATGGCTTGTCCAAGGCCACACAGCTAGGTAATTATTAAGTGTCTGAGGCCGGATTTGAACCCAGGTACTCCTGACTCCAGGGCCGGTGCTTCATCCATCATGCCACCTAGCCTCCACAACCTCTAATCTTTCAGCGTTGAAACTGATAGGTGCAGTTTCCTTTGTATTTAAATTCTTAATTCTTTTCTTCTTGCTGTTTGCAGTATTTTCTCCTTTATTTGTGAGTTCTGGAATTCAGCTATAACAGCCCTTAAAGTTTTTATTCTGGGGTCTCTTATTTGAGGAGCTCTATGTAGTCCTTCAATGGTTATATTTTCCTATTCTCATAGATTTGGTTAGTTTTCCCTGATGATTCCCTGTAAGATATTTTCTAGGTGCTTTTTTTTTAATCTATGCTTTCTGGTAGTCTGATAATTCATAAATTATCTTTCCTGTTTCTATTTTCTAAGTTACTTGTTATTCCTAAAAGGTGCTTTAACTTTCTTCAACTTTTTAATCTTTTTATCTTGTTTGATGGAATCTTGTATTCTGGCAGATTCATTGTTTTCCTTTTGTTCAATTCTAATTATTAGGGTTTTATTTTCATCAATTAACTTATATCTTTCCTTTTCCAGTGGTTATTTTTACTTTTAAAGGAGCTGATTTCTTTGGTCAATTTTTCATAAGTTCCTGCATTACTGTCATTTATTCTTTTCATTTTTCTTCTTCATCTCTTCTTTGGTTTTTAAACTATTTTTAAAGCTCTTTCGTGAGCATTTGGATTTCAGTCCAACTCATAGACTCTTTTTTGACTTCCCCTATATGGCACTGTGGCCAAAATTCTCCCACTGGTTTTCCCATTCTCCCCAAAGAGATAGGCTTTTACTGCAGATCCTCCATAATATCTACCGATGAAAACTTCTTTGGATGTTCTCTTTTTCTTGGTGGGATCTGTAGCTTTAATGTCAGTGCAAAGGCTTCATTTATCTTTGGTAAGCAAAAGCTTTTGGAGCATGTTAGCTTCATGCCCCCACCTTTGTTATCCAGGAATTCTTTTTGAACTTGTTCCTAATTTGTAGTTTTTAATTTTTTTTTATAATTGTTTTCACATTGTTTTCTTCTGAGTTTGTGTCTTGATCTTCCATGTCACCAAAATTGTTTTTATTGGTTGTTTTTTTTGTTGTTGTTGTTGTTTGATACTTTTTCCATCTATTTCTTGACTTTATATTTTAAATTAAATTTAAATTATCCTTCTCTATGGGTAGGAAACTAGTGTCCCAATCTCTAGGCTTATTGTTTTGAGAATTATTCCGGAGTATCTGTAAGTTTTGGGTGCTTTTAAAATGTATGGTCACTTGTTTCCTGCTCTGTGTTCTGCTCTTTACCCAAGAGATCATCTGATCCCCTTGTGGTCACAAATTCTCAGATTCTTCTCTGCTCTGAAATTGTGACCAGGAGATTTTTTTCCTTGTTAGTGACCACAAAGCCCCCCCCCCCCTCCAATTTGAAAACTTGACCTGGTATTATGCTTGGTAAATGGAGTAGTCAAATAGCACTCAGTACCAGCAAAGAGCCCACTGATTTCTTCTTTTGACTAGTTTCCTGATTCCTTTATCATCAATGTGCTGAGAAGCTGTTATCTGCTATAGCTACTGCTATCTCAAAGGTCCCCTTCTGATGTTGTCCCTTGGGTACTATAAGTTGACACTCATTCTAGTGTTACTGATTTCTCCTTTTGACATCCTAAATTAATTTGTTCTGAAAAAAAATTCTTGGATCTGTTTGCTCTGCTGTTCAAGAGTTTGATTTTAGGCAAGATTTTAAAGATTTTTTTGAGGAGAATGTTGGGAGAGTTCAACTATAGGTTGATTCATCTTTTTTTGCTATATTGATTCATCCCCATAAAAATAATTTTACTTTGAAATAAATAACTTCTCCTGCACCATACCACTCCCTAAAATCTCATAGTATAGATATAGGAATTTCTCAGGACAACTAAATTTCTATTGTCACAGTATATCTTGCCTAGATTTGTATAGAGCTATATAATCCTATATATATATATATATATGCACACATATGCACATATATAATTTATAATATATAAAATATGTATAAATATATATATATATACATGCACAAATTAAGATATGTGTGTTTTTGTGAATTTATACATATTATATGTTTATATTTATATGTATGTACTCACAATTTATTCTACTACAGTAACAAAAGTACAATGTTTATCTCATTGGAACCATTATCTAACTGTATTAAACTAATTAACTTTAAGTTCATAGACTGAAATTATTTTTGAAGAGAGAAATGAAATGACTAGAGAAGTGCTTTAAGGATACTGTTTTTATATCTGTTTGGAAGATGGGAAAAAACTAGAAAAATGGAGAGAAGTTAAAACTTTATTACAAAAGTGAATTAAGAAAAGCTAGAAAGCAACATACACAATGACTATACAAATGAAAAACATTTAAAAATAGGCTCAAAAATCTATAATTATAGTAACTAATCTCAGCTCTGAAGAATATATGAGGAAATTCATGAAATGCATTTCAGTTTAGAAATGAAAAATGGGGTTGAGAATAGGAGCAGAGTGTAAGATAATTTTGTAGAATGTTGTTTACTGATTTAAACATTGTTGTGTGAGCTGTTAGTAAATAATTTTTTCTTTGTTACTAAAGTCATCATTTTGTGAAGCTGGGTTTAATCTGGCAATTGGTATACTATTCCAAAATAAAATATAAAAATGGGAAAGATGATAAAGGGAAGAAATTTCAAAAATATGGAAATGGATGAAAGATAGCATGAAATAGTTCTGACAAAAAAAGGATGAGGGATAAGCCATGGTAGTGGCTGTGTGTGAATGGAGAGAATGAATGGTTATGAAAAATGGTAGGAAGGTTTTAAAAGAAAGACAAGATTTAACAAATAATTTAGTTATGGAATATGAATCAAAGAGAAGGTATGAATAAAGCAACACATGACCTTACTATGGTAAGTATTGGAATTATGGTAAAGACCTTAGTACTTTCAAAAAATAGATTTAGAGAGGTGGTATTTTTTTGGGGGGGGATAAATTCTTTATTAAATATACTCAGTTTGAAGGGCGACTTTGCAGTATGGATAAAAGATTTGGTTTCTGGACTTCTCTCCTGGTGCTTCAAGACTCTTTTCTGACATATAGTGGCTATATATCCCTGGGGAAGACACTTAACTGCTAAGTGTTCTAGGCAATTTTCTCAGATTATGAGAGGAAGTTTCATTTCCCTGGATTCATAGATCCAGTGCCTACCCAGTTTGAGATAGCTACAAATATATAAATAAAGATATTAAATAGTTTGTTGGTGATACAGTGATTCAGAAACTAATTTAGGGATGGATATAAAAATTTGGGAATCATAAGTTTAGAAACAGTGATTGATTTACTGGATAAATATATCAATAATTAATTACATATTTTAAAGCATTTAATAATTTACCATCAAGTGAAATTCAAGAGAACTGATAATGAAAATATCCTAAAATATCATCAATATGGTGTTTAATTCATATCTGTATAGCATATATATATATAAAACATTAGTAATATAATGATATATGGTGTATAATTCATCTGCTGAACCTGCATATAAATTAATATCAATCAAAAGGCATCATAACAAAGAACAAAAATAAATTTCTGAGATATCCTAGATATGAAATAATATTTGAAAATCTTAATCCTGAGAAACTGTATCCTTTGCTTTTTGTGAGGGATTTTAAAAGATGTGAGTGTTAATGACTGTAACTGGGAACTAATTTTTTTGGTAGCTGAAAGCTTATCATCATTCATGGGTCACATTCTGGGTCTTTATCTTCTTCATCAAACGTGATCATCTTTCCATCTCTGACCATTAGTCTTTACCTATAGAGAAATTCTATACAGGAAGCATAGATTTACCTGCTAATGTACTGAATGTAGTTGCTAGTCAAGGATAACTTGATAAAAAAAGTAGAATTTTTTTTCTTTTTTTCCCCATTGGCATGTTACTACTTTCACATAATTTGGCTTTAGATCCTGATAATAATGAAAGGCCGCTGGAAGCACAATTTACAATAGGAGTATTTACATTTCCAGAAAAGGCAGCCTTAAAAGCATTTAGATGAAATAAATTTCCATTGATGTGCATGTTAGGGCATTTATCCCCAATAAATAAAAGTGGAAATGTTGTCAGGGCTTTGGAAAAGTCACCCATTACTGTTAAAAAAAGTCAAAGTAGATGAGGTAATGATTACATTAGAAATGAAAAGGAGATAAAAATGGATTTGATAGAATCCAGGAAAAGGGCTAGAGATACCACACTAGGGTTTACCTGGAGAAATAGCTATATTTATTTGGGACTTTATTATTTTACTCTCTCCTATTGAGTTAGGAATGACTGTTACATGCTCTGCAGTTCCTTGACTTGAACTTATGGTGATTAGTTTCTTCTTTTAAAAAATTTCCTTAAATCTTCATTTGCTCATTGGAAATGGGTCTCACTATCTGTTTTATATTGAAAGTACAGGGATCACTGTACTTATCAATTCTGATAAGAACATGAATGCTGGCTTTTGTTTTTTCAGTGTCAACCTTGACCAGTTCATTTTTCTTTTTAGAACTCTCTTCTGGAAAGCTCACAGATTAGTTCCAGAATTAGTGTGGAAACTAAATAAACTTTATTCTTACTCTATCTCAGAACTCCTGAGTTCATGAATGAAATTTTCTACTAAACTGAACCTCACTTGGGAGCAAAGAATACAAGTATGTGACATCACATGGGCACTTTGATTCTTTGTAAAGAAAGTTTCCAATTCTAATTGAATTTTTTTCCCTTAGAAAACTCCAAAGGGGCAGAACCATTTATGATTATTTTTGTTTTGTTTTTTTTTTCCTTAGGAAATAAATATTGTCTTGAACATAGCAAGGATTAATTAAATTTAATTGGTCAAAATAATTTGCAGATAAATCCCAGGATGTTGACTGAAATAACACTGAAAGAAAATGAGTGCAACCAAGAAATGTCTAAATAAGGTTTTAAACACAGATTTTCCCAACTGTCTGTTCATCATACCATTCACTGTGCCTGCTGCCTTTTTGAACACTGATATTCACTTTATAAGACAGTATCAAAACAATAAATAAAGATATAGTTCTGATTGTACCAAGTATTATGCTAAGTGCTGAGAATACAAAGAAAGGCAAAAATTGTCCTTATTCTCAAGGACTTAGCAGTTTGTTGGGGAAGACAGCTTGGGAACAACTGTGTTAAAACAAAATGTATACAAGGTACATTGAAAATGATTTTAGAAGGAATTTGGCATGATTAAGGGGAATCATGAAGAAATTCTTGTCTATTTTATTTTTTATAACACATTTTATAATGTGTTTTTCTTTTTAAAACATTTACCTAGCAGTCTTCTCTCTTTTGCACCTGTCTAATGATAGGAAGCATCTTTCTGTAAAGGCAGCTCCTTCTTGGGAACCCAGAGTGAGCTAGTTTGAGTCTGTTTTCTTTGTTTCATGATTTTCAGAACTTGGATAGCAGTCATGTTCCTTTGACCTTTCACTAATTTGCCTCTAGTTGCTATTTAGCCAGCATGAAATAAATGCTTTTCCATCTTATATTTCCTGGTCTTAACTTATATTTCAAGCCCATGCTTCTGAGAGCATAGCAGAGGCACACTGAAATTAATTTTTCTAGTTTTCTAGCTTTCAGTTGACATTTGGTATGAAAGAGATAAACAAAAATTATTAGCTAATAAATGAAGAAAACATCATCAAACATAGGTGTCAATACTGACATTTTTGCTCTTATCTTCTGTCCCATCAATTATAATTCTCAATATGGATGTCAGTGATGGGATGTAGATTAGGAAATTTAGAAATTAAAGGAACATTGTCAAAGAAAGAATAAAAGAAAATCTAAGTATCATAGGATTTTAGAGTTGGAAATGGCCTTAAAAACTATTTAGTACTTGGCATGGTATAGAAGAAAGATTACTGAATCTAGAGTCGTATGATCAATGATGAAAAAATGATTCATAGATAACCTAATTAAATCTCCTCATCTAATAAATATGAACAATAAATTTTAGAAAAATTAAGTGTAGTCTAATAATTAGAAAGTGAATAAGAGGGAAAAAACCTGGATTCAAAATCAAGTCCTAATATTCTAAATTAATGACTCATTTTCCATAGTATCATGGCTTCTGGTGGCAGTTCCATCATTTAAATTTTTTATCAATGAAGTAAAGATAATCATTCCATTATTATATCCAGAGTGTTTCTGTGTTCAAACTGCTTTGTTAGAAAATTGTAAAACTCAAATAATATCTTTAATAAAAATTAATCAAAAACCAAACTGCTTTGTAAATCATAGAGTGCTATGTTTATTTAGTACAATCATTTTTTTATTGAAAAGGCACCGAGAGAAAAGTGACTTGCCCTATGTTTTATGGATAGTAAAAGGAAGTGTCAGGATTTGAATGAGGATGTGATTTCATAGGATTATAGAATAAAAGCTAGCAAGGAAATTTTACCAAGAAGATAAATTACACACAGAAAGAGCATGGGAATTGTCCAAGTCACAAAATTGAGTTGCTTTTCCATGTTTCCTCCAAACAAGTAAACTTTGAACAATACATACTTTGGAACTAATCAAATTTACAGGTTGCTACTGACAAATTCATAAAGAAGACTTTACTTAATTTTTTACAGCTTCAAATTAACTGCTCAATTTGGAATGACAATTTATCAAAATTAAAACAATATGCTTCAAGTAATCAATAAAATTTATTAAAAGTCTATTATGTGCACCATGCAAAGGGGATGTAGTAAATAGTCCCTATCTCTAGAGATCTTAAAATCTAATCGAAGAGACAACATGGAAACAAGGTCATTCAGGTGAGATATATAAAAAATAAATAGGAAGTAATTTACAGATTGAAAGCTCAAAAATTAAGAGAGATTGAGGAAATTTTCTTAAAGAAGTTGGGATTTCATGATTAACTTAGTTGTAGTTAGGAGAAACAAATATACCAAAATCATCCTTCAGATTATATTTAATTTTTGCAAGTTCTACCTCTAAAAATGCAGATCTTCATTCTACTATAAGATAGTTTCACAAGTTGACCTATCGAAAATCAGATCAATTGATAAGAAAGTCAAAATGAGCCTTTTTGAACAACTCTACAGGTTTTTCATATGGTAGAGACAGTCCATCTTAGAGTCCTTGTTAAAGTCTTTGAGAATAGGTAGCACCTATCAGAATGTGAACTCTCCTTGTATATTCTGGGAGAATCATTGGTAATATCAAAACCATGGTCAGACTCCTGAACTTGATGAAGTAAAATTCAAAATATTGAGAAACAATCTCTCTCCTCTCATTCATTTTCCACACAATTCCTAAATTGACATATAAATCTTTAACTTTCCTGATAAAAAAGCTATAGTGGATAGTTTCCCATTGATATGAGGAAAAAATGTACCCACTTTAGTCTGACATTTAAAACTTTTCACATTTTGATTCCAGTCTACTTTTCTAAGCTTTTAAAATTGCTCTATGTATGCATATACATCAAACTCAGTTTTCTGGCAAAACAAGATCTTTAGTTGTTTGATTTACAAGATATTCAATTATTCATCCTTATAGTGACTTGGGTGTCCATCTATTCTTGATATATATATATATATATATATATATATATATATATATATATACATATATGTATATATATATATCCCCTTCTTATCTCTGCTGATTAAAATTTTATATATATACGTGTGTGTGTGTGTCTATGTATATATTCAGTAGGATATAAGTGGCTTGCCCAAGGCCACACAGCTAAGTAATTATTAAGTGTCTGAGGCCTATTTGAACTCAGGTACTCCTGACTCCAGGGCCGGTGCTCTATCTACTGGGTCACCTAGCCAACCCCCCCGCCCCCAACTCTCCAGTTTTTTTGTAGACATGGATACATCTAGGGGGATGATGATATGCAATGCTCCATAGGGCACTATTGTCTACCACATGTATTCTTGTCATCTTCTGGATTGCTCCAAAGGCCTGTGCACAGGGTTTAGAAAGGCCCCTCAAGGCCCCTTAGAGAAAGCCATAGAGATTCTAAAACAAAATCCTAGGCATTTATATCACACTGAGATCCCATCCTCCTTGCCTCCATAAGAAAGAATTTTTTTTTTTTTAACTCGCCACACCATTACCATTCTCACTGTCCTGTAAAGGGCCATTTTGCAACTTTTAAAGTACAGTATTTTTTACTTGGTCTTAAATTTGTCCCCTTTCCATAGATTTAATAGAGTATTTCTTGGTAAATTAATTTATCTATGGTATCACTCTTTATGTCTAAATCCTATACCCATTTCAACGTTATTTTGTTGAGGTGTGAGATGTGGGTCTAGGCCTAGGTTTTGCCATTCTAATTTCAAGTTTTTCCAACAACTTTTGTCAAATATTGAGTTCTTACCCCAGAAGCTAATGTCTTTGAGTTTGTCAAACAGTAGATTGCTGTAATCATTTACGACTGTTTCTTTTGAATATTGTAATCCACTGATCCATTATTCTATTTCTTAACCAGGACCAGGCAGTTTTGATGGCTACCACTTTGTAATATAGTTTTAGGTCTGGTAGAACTAGGTCATCTTCCTTTACATTTTTTTAATCTTTTTTTTTATATTCTTGACCTTTTGTTGCTCCAGATGAATTTTGTCACTATTTTTTTCTAACTCAATAAAATAGTTATTTGGCAATTTGATTGGTATGGCACTGAATAAGAAATTTAATATGGGTAGAAATATAATTTTTATTATCTTAGCTCAACCTAATCAAGAGCAATTAACATTTTCCCAATTGTTTAGATATGACTTTATTTGGGTAAGAATTATTGGCTTGTTGGGAGGTGGATTCCCTAGTTTTGAAAATTGTCTACAATTAGTTTCAATGGAATGTCTCTATCTCTTGCTCTTGGACTTTGTTGTCATATATAGAAATGCTGATTGTTTATATGGGTGTATTTTATATCCTGCTAATTTGTTGAATTTGTTCATTGCTTCAAGGCTTTTTAAGATGATTTTCTTGGCTTCTTTATGTATAACATCATATAATCTGCAAAGAGTTAACGGTTAGCTTCCTCATTGCCAGTTCAACTTTCTTCAATTTCTTTTTCTTCTTCTATTGCTAAAGTTAAATTTTCTAATACTGTATTGGATAGTAATGGTGATAATGGGCAATTTTGTTTCACTCCTGGTCTTACTAATTATGCTCTTGGTTTATCCCCATTACATATAATATTTGTTGATAGTTTATTACTTTTTATTGAAAGGAAAGCTCCTATGCTTTCTAGTGTTTTTAATAAGAATGGATGTTGTATTTTATCAAAGACTTTTTCAGGACCTATTGAGGTAATCATGTGATTTCTGTTGGTTTTTCTATTGATATGTGTTCTTCCAATGCTGAGCCATCCTTGCCTACCTGGTATAAATCCTACCTGATCATGGTATATTGTCCTAGTAATAATTTTTTGTAATCTCTTTACTAAAATTTTATTTAAGATTTTTGCATCAATGATCATTAGGGAGATTGGGCTATAATTTTCTTTGTCTGTTTTGGTTCTTCCTGGTTTAGGTATCAGCACCACATTTGGCAGAACTCCTATTTTTTTAAATTGTTCATGTAGAATAGGAATTAATTGTTCCTTAAATGTTTGGTAGAATTTATTTATAAATCCATCTGGACTGGAAGACTTATTTTTAGGTGGTTTGTTGATGATTTTTTCAATTTCTTTTTCTGAAATAGGGTTTTTTAAGTATTTTGTTTCCTCTATGAATCTGAGCAATTTGCATTTTTGTAAATATTCATCCATTTCACTAAGGTTATGAAATTTATTAGTATATAATTTTAAAGTAGCTCTGAATTACCCTTTTTCATTTCCTCTTCATTAATGATTAGTTCACCTTTTTCATTTTTGATACTGGTAATTTGATTATCTTCTTTCTTTGTTGTTTTAATCAGATTAACCAAAGGCTTATCTATTTTATTGGATTTTTCATTTATTAAATCAATGATTTTCTTGCTTTCAGTTTTATTATTCTCTCCCTTGATTTTCAGAACTCCTAATTTGTTATTAATTGGAAATCTTTTGTTTATTCTTTGTCTAGCTCTTTTAGTTTGAATTGTTTCTTTCTAACCATTTGTAGTATTTTTTTCTTGACCTAATAGTTCTAAAATTTGGCTATAATATTTCTTGGAGATTTTATTATAGGATTTCTTTTTCTTGAGGTAATAAGTGAATTCTTTTAATTCCTATTTTGTTATCTCGGACATCAAGTAAGAATTCCTTGAAAATTTCTCAAAAAATACTTTCCAGGTCCTCCTTTGATAATGACTTTTAGATAGCAGTGGTGCTAATACATTCTCTTCTGGAACTTTTTTCCAAGTCAGTTGTGTTTTCCATGAGTATTTAACATGTTCTTTCATTTTTTTTTGTTCTACTGAACTTGCTTAATGGATACTTGAGATTCGTTAGCTTCCACTTGAACAATGCTAACTTTTAAGGAGTTGTCTGTTTCAAATAATTAACTTTTTTACTTCCTTTTTTATTGGATCAATTGTACTTTATAAGAATTTTTTTCTTTTTTTAACACTTAGTATTGGACATCCAGGGTGAAGCCAAGATGGTGGTATGAAGCTAACATGTTTTTCTCTACCAAAATAAATGAAACCACTAATCTGACATTCAAACTTGAGATTCCACCAAGAAAAAGAGGATATTCAAAGAAATTTTCAAATGTAGACATCATGGACGATCTTTAGTGAAGGTCTGTCTCTTTGGTGTAAAATGGGAAGTAAAGTCCAAAAATAAGGAGAGCAGGAAAGCCATCAAGAGGCTTTTAGCCACAGTGCAATCCGAGTCCTGATAGCTTAACAAAAGCAGATGTATCAGCAGCTAGACCATAAGCCAGCAAGGAAGACCCCAAGTCAAAAAAAAAAGTCTGAACTCTGGGAATACCAGGGTAAAAGACTAGACTGGGTCAGGAACCAACCACTGCTAAGGCAGAACCTGGACATAAAGAAAGAAAGAAAAAAAAACCCTCTGCAAAGGCAAGGCCTGGACTGCATAAGCAATGTCTTAGCCAACAATGAGCCAGGGATCAAACTACAGCCCTAGTAAACAAACAAACAAACAAATAAACAAAAAACAAACAAATAAACAAAAAAACTTGTATCTATACCCCTATCTATACTCCCTACACCCAGGAGCAGAGCTAAAACAACAAAGATAAGCAGAAAAAGCTAAAAGAGTGCTTACTATAGAAAATTACTTAAAAACAGATGACAATAATGCCATGTCTGAAGAAGAAAGCAGTGAAAATTAACTCACAGGGGAAGTATCAAAACAGTCTATAAATTGGACTCAATTAAAAAAGCTCATCAAAGACCTTTAATTAAAAAACAAAAACAGAGATGATGAAGAAAAATTGAAAATAAAATGAGAGTTATGCAGGAAAATTATGAAAAATTGACCAAAGAAATCAACTCCATTAAAAGTAAAAATAATCAAATGGAAAACAAACACAAATGCTAATTGAGGAAAATAAAACCCTCAAAATTAGAATTGAACCAATTGAAATCAATGAATCTACAAGACTACAAGATTCCATCAAACAAAATAAAAAGGCTAAAAAGACTGGAAGAAAATGTAAAGTACCTTTTAGGGCAAATGAATGACCTGTAAAATAGATGGAATAGAGACAATCTAGGAATCATCAGGCTACTAGACCAAAAAAAAAAAAAAGAACCTGGAAAGCATCATGCTGGAAATTATAAGGGAAAAGTGTCCAAATCTACTAGAACAAGAAAACAATGTAACCATTGAAAGAATCCAGAGAAGCCCTCCAGGAAAGAGATCCCAGCATAAAAACTTTAAGGGCTGTAACACTGTTCTTGCATGTAATTAGATCAGAGTTTCACTTAGGGGTTAAGTATACTGGTTGAGTAGGGATGGGGGAGTGGTAAAGTGGGAGAGAGAATAGTTTTTGCTTCACTTAACAATGGGTTAAGTACCCTGTATGGGGAAGGGAGGAGGTAAAAGTATGAGAGAAAAGGCCTGGGGGAGAGGCACAAATGGTTCAAGATATGATATGAAGATGAATGGTATTTTGGCTCATGGGGAGGTTTGTGTGTACTTGAAAGATACTTGTAAATGGGATCAGTAAAAAATGATTATAGCTATAATTTGATGCAATTTGAGACAATGCTGCTTATCAACCAATAAGACAAACAATGTGATGATAATTGATAACAATATGAGTTTATCAAGCATTTAAATAATCAAATGATGTTTATAATTTTAGAGGAAAAGAAGGGAGACTGTGAATGCTGAGTAAATTCTATTTAATATATTTAGCTCAGAGAAGGAATTAGGTACATTCTCACTTGGGTTTAAAAATCTATCCTAATGTACAGGTAAGGGGGTGGGGGGAAAAGGGAAATGGAAAGGTAAGAGGAGAATGGACTGATAAAATACAAGGGGAAGGTATAAATGAAAATAAACTGAAAATTATATTTTTAAAAGAAAATACAGAATACAGAAAGAGAAGATCAATGAATTGGTTAGGCAACTAAAAAAAACGAGAAAAAGAAGGAATTAAAGATCCCCAATTAAATATCAAATTAGAAATTCTGAAAATCAAGGGAGAGATTAATAAAATGGAAAGTAAGAAAACTATTGATCTCATAAATAAAACTAAGCATTTTTAAATAAAAAGCCAATAAAATAGACAAACCTTTGGTTAATCTGATTTTTTAAAAACAGGAAGAAGGTACCCAAATTAGCAGTATTCAAAATGAAAAGGGAGGACTAACCAACAATGAGGAGGACATTAAAGAGACAATTTGGAGCTACTTTGCCAGACTGTATGTCAATAAAGTGGATAACCTGAGTAAAATGGGTAGACATTTTAAAAATACAAACTGTCCAGATCAACAGAACAAGAAATAAATTATTTAAATAATCCCATTCCAGAAAAAGGAATTAAAGGAACCCTCAAGAAATTCCCTAAGGAAAAAAATCTTTAGGTCCAAATGGATTTACAAGTGAATTCTACTAAATATTTAAGGAAAAATTAATTCCTAGTTAGCATAAACTATTTTCAAAAATAGGAGAGGACAGAGTTCTGCCAAACTCTTTTTTTTGACACCAACATAGTGTTGATATTTAAGCCAGGAAGAATCAAAAACATTCAAAGAATATTATAGACCAATCTCTCTAATTAATTTTGATGCAAAAATCTTAAGCAAAATTTTAGGATTGAGACTACAGCAAGCTATTACTTGGATAATTCACCATGATCAGGTAGGATTTACACTGGTTAGACAGGAAGAGTTCAACAATGGAAAAATACTCATCATATAATTGAACATATCAATAGCAAAAGCAACAGAAATCATGATTATCTCATTAGATGTTGGAAACATCCATTCCTATTAAAAAACAGCAAACGGTTTAGGAATAAATCGAGTTTTCCTTAATATAATCAATAGAATCTACCTAAAATCATCAACAAATATTTATGTATTGGGAATAAACTTGGAGCATTTCCAAGTAAATCATTGCTGAAACAAGGATTCCATTGTCACCTTTACTATTCAATATAATGTTAGAAATGTTAGTTGTGCAATAATAAAAGAAAAAGAAATTGCATGTATGAGAATGGTTAGTGAGGAAGCAAAACTTTCACTCTTTGCAGATGATATGATGGTATACTTAGAGAACTTGACAAAATCATCTAAAAAACTCCTTGAAACAATTAACAAATTCAGCAAAGTTGCAGGATATACACCCCCCAATCATTAGTATTTCTATGTATGATCAACAAAGCCCATGAGCAAGAGATAGAAAAATTCCATTTAAACTAACTGTAGACAACAATAGGTACTTGAGAATCTACCTCCCAATTCAAACCAGGAAACCGGAACTAATTGGAAACTAAATATTTTTATCTTAAATAATGAGTGAGTCAAACAACAAATAATAGAAATACTCAATAATTATATCCAAGAAAATGATAATGATTAGACATCACACCAACATTTATGGGATGTAGTCAAGGCAGTTTTGTGGGAAACTTTTTATCTCTAAATGTCTATATGAAAAAAATGGAGGAAGAAGAGATCAATGAATTGGGTATGCAACTAAAAAAACTTGAAAAAGAACAAATTGGGGCAGCTGGGTGGTGTAGTGGATAGAGCACTGGCCCTGGAGTCAGGAGTACCTGAGTTCAAATTCGACCTCAGACAATTAAGAATTACTTAGCTGTGAGGCCTTGGGCTAGCCACTTAACCCCATTTACCTTTCAAACAAAATTAAAAACCCCCAATTAAACATCAAATTACAAATTCTGAAAATCAAGGGGAAGATTAATAAAATTGAAAGCAAAAAAAATCATTGATCTCATAAATAAAACTAAGAGTTAGTTTTATGAAAAAGCCAATAAAATAGACAAAACTTTGGTTAATCTTATTTTAACAAAGAAAGAAGTAACAAATTACCAGTATTAAAAATGAAAAGGGTGTACTAACCACAAATGAGGAAGAAATTAAAGAGATAATTCAGAGCTACTTAGCTGAACTATATGCTAATAAATTGGATGACTTGATTGAAATGGATGAATATTTACAAAAATATAAACTGCTCAGATTAACAAAAAGCAAATAAATTGCCTAAATAACTCCATTTCAGAAAAAGAAATTGAAGAAATCATCAATAAATGACCTAAGAAAAAGTCACCAGGCGCAGGTGGATTTACAAATGAATTCTACCAAACATTTAAGGAATAATTAATAATGATTCTACATAAACTGCTAAATAATAGGAGAGGAAGGAGTTCTATGGAACTTTTATGATACCAACTTGGTGCTGATAACTAATCTAAAAAGAACCAAAACAAAGAAAATTATAGACCAATCTCCCTAATGAATATTGATGCAAAAATCTTAAACGTAATTCTAGCAATGAGACTACAGCAAGTTATTACCAGGATAATACACCATAATCAGCTTGCATTCATATCTGACAGAGAGGGATAGTTCAACATTAGGAAAACACTCAATATAATTAAACATATCAATAGCAAAACCATCAGAAATCAGATGATTATCTCAATGATACTGAAAAAAACCTTTGATAAAATGCATTGATTCCTATTAAAAACCACTAGAAAGTTTAAGGATAAATGGAGTTTTCCTTAAAATAATAAATAGTATCTATTTAAAACCATCAATAAATATTATATTTAATGTGACTAAAATCAGAGCATTTCCAATAAATTCAGTGGTGAAAAAATTACACCCATTATCACCATTACTATTCAATATAGTGTTAGAAATGCTAGCAGTAACAAAAAAGAGAAGAAAGAGGAATTGAAGGAATCAGAATTGGCGATGAGAAAGCAAAACTTTCACTCTTTGTAGATGATATGATGGTATACCTAGAGAACCTGAGAAAATCATCTAAAAACAATTAACCAATTCAGCAAAGTTGAAGGATAAAAATCAAACCCACATAAATCATCAGCATTTCTATACATTAACAACAAAGCCCAAGAACAAGACGCAGAAAGAGAAATTCCAGTTTCAATAACTCTAAACAACATTAAATACTTGAGAATCTACTTCCCAAGACAAACCCAGACACTTTATGAACAAATTATAAAGCACTTCTCACCCAAATAAAGTCAGATCTAAATAACTGTAAAAACGTCAAATGTTCACGGTTATGTTGAGATAATATAATAAAATGACAATTCTACCTAAATTAAACTACTTATTTAATACCTTACCAATCAAACTAGCAATAACTATTTTTCTGAACTAGAAAAAAATAGTCACAAAATTCATCTGGAGCACAAAAGGTCAAGAATAGCAAGGGAACTGATGAAATAAAATGTAAAGGAAGGTGGCCTATCTCTACCAAATCTAAAACTATACTATAAAGAAGAAGTCATCAAAACTGCCTGGTACTGGTTAAGAAATAGAGCAATGGATCAATGCATTAGGATAGGTTCAAAAGAAATTGCAGTTAATGACTACAGCAAATTACTATTTGACAAACCTAAAATACACCAGTTACTGGCATAAGAACTCACTGCTTGACAAAAATTATTGGGAAAAATGGAAAATAGTGTGGCAAAAAGTGGACATAGATCTGCATCTCATTTCCTATACCAAAATATGGCCCAAATGGGTACAGGATTTAGACATAAAGAGTGACACCATAGATAAACTAATAGACCAAGAAATTATCTACCTGATCAATTCAAAGGAGATAAATTTATAACCAAACAAGAATTAGAGTGCATTATAAACTTCAAAAATGAATGATTTTGACTATATTTAATTAAAAAGGTTTCGCACTAATAAAATCAATGCTGCCAAAATCAGAAGGAAAGCAGAAAGCTGGGAAGTAATCTTCACAGCTAGGAGTTCTGATAAATGTCTCATACTTCACATCTACCATATTGTCCAAGATGAGAAAAAGGAAAATTATCAATCTTGGAGAGGTTTTGGGAGAATTGGGGCACTGATGCATTGCTGGTGGAGTTGTAAATGGATACAACTTCTCTGGAGAGCAATATGGAACTGTGCCCAAAGAGTAATAAAACTGTTCATACCCTTTGACCCAGCAATTCCAATTCTAGGACTATATCCAGAAGAAATTTTAAAAAAAGGGAAGCAGCCTACATGTTCCCAAATATTCATAGCAACTCTTTTTGCAGTGGCAAAGAATTGGAAATAGAGGAGTTGTTAAACAAGTTTTGGTATATGAATACTATTTTTCTATAAGAAACTATAAGCAGTTGGTCTCTAAAGAAGCATGGAATGACTTTCAAGATCTGATGTTGAGTGAAGGGAACAGAACCAAGGGAACAACATACAAAATAACAACAGCCTTGTGAGATGAACGACCTTGATGGAAGCCGTTCCTCTCAGCAGTTTAGAGAGCTGGGACAACTGTATTAGCAAGCTATGGATTATTGTTATCCCCATCCAGAGGAAAAAAAACAAAATAAAACAAAACACACACACACACACACACACACACACACACACACACACACACACAGAAACACCTTTCAGAATCTGATGAACACATTATAAAAATTGTCTCTTATGTATCCCTTTCTCTTAATCCTAATTCCTCATACTGAAAATGACTAATATATAACCATGTTTATCCAAAAAATATATGTACAATTCTAATTTAACTGTTTGCTGCTGAGGGGGAGGGGTTGAGAAGGGAGAGTAAAAAGAAATTTAAATTTTATACCTTAAAATTGTACATGAGCATATGGATGAAAATTAATGAATGAATGAATATATAAATAAATAAATAGCAATTGGTATTATTTTATTTTTTGTCTGGTTACATGTAAAATACATTTTAGCATTAATTTTTGAAAGTTTCTATTCTGAATTTTCACCCTACTTCCCATTCCACTCCACCTCATTGAGAAAGCAAATTGTTTGATATAGGTAAAACATGTGTGGTTATGCAAAACATTTCTATAATAATAATTTTGTGAAAATAAGCATAAGCCCCTCTTCCCCATAAAAGAAAATTAAAGAAAAATAAACTAATAAAAATATGATGCCTCAATTTTTATTCAGATATCATCAACTCTGTTTTTGGGGAAGGATAGTATTCTTCATCATAAGATATTCAGAGCTGTCTCTGGTGATAGCATTGATGAAAAAAGGTAGCTCATTCACACCTGATCATTTTATAATGTTGCTGTTATTTTGAATATATGTACCTTTCCTATTTCAACTGTACACACAAATTTTTCCAGAAGTTATTGAGAGCATCCTACTCATCATTTCTTAAAGTAGAATAGCATTCCATCATAATCACAAAGCACAATTTGTTGAATCATTCCCCATTAATGGCCAACCCCTCAATTTCCATTTCCGTGCTACTGGAAACTACTGTAAATATCCTTATACATGTAAGTTCTTTTTCATGCTGTTTTTCAAATGTTCTGGCATACAAACCTGGTGGTGGCACTAGTAGGTCAAAGGTAGGTATGGTTTTATAATTCTTTGGGTATAGTTCCAAATTGCTCTACAGAATTGTTGAATATGATATTCTGGAAGTAGTATCTCAAATTTTTTCTAATTAATAGTTCACTAATCAATAATGAAATAGGAAATTTTAAAAGTATGGTCAGAGATAATATGATAAGCTCATGTGAAAATTTCTCATTTTTTTACCATTTTTCAATTGGGGCTACTTTTAACATAAATTTGACTTAGTTCTCTGAGAAATGAGATCTTTATAAGAGACACTTGTGTATTTTTCTTCATATTTATAATTAGCAGGATTTCTCTCTGTCCTATTCCCCCACGCCAATTTATTCTGTTCTCTCCCTCCTTTCACCCTGTCCCTCCTCAAGAGTATTTTGAAACTGATTGCTGCTTCCCACAATCTTTCTTCCCTTTTTTCACCTCTTCCCATTTCTTTCCATCCCCTTCACCTCTTTTTTTCCTCCAGGGTTAGATAGATTTCTATACTCAAATGATCATGCATGTTTTTCCCTATGTGAGCCAATTTCCATGCAAATGTGGATCTCCTGTGCCCCCCCCACTACTCCCTTTCCACTCCAGTCCAAAAGGTTTCTTCTTCTTTTTTGTGAAATAATTTGCCCCTTTCTATCTCACCCTTTCCCTTTTCCCCAGTACACTCCTCTCTCTCCCCTTAACTCCACCTTTTTAATATATAATCATTTCATATTCAACGCACACCTGTGCCTTGTCTTTATATGCTTCTACCTGCCCTAATAACTGAGAAAGTTCACCAGTATCATTTTCCTGTGCAGGAATAAAAGTAGTTCAACTTCATGAAATCCTTTTTGATTTGCCTTTCCTGTATACCTTCACTTGTGTCTCCTATTTGAAGATCAAACTTTCTATTTAGTTCTGGTCTTTTCATCAGGAAAGTCTGAAAGTTCTCTATTTCATTGTGTCTATTTTTTTTCTCTAAAAGAATATGTTCAGTTTTGTTGGGTAGTTAATTATTGGTTGCAGTCCTAGCTCTTTTGCCTTCCAGAATATCATATTCCAAGTCCTACAATTCTTTAGTGTAGAAGATGCTAAATCTTGTGATATCTTGGCTATGACTCCATGATAATTGAATTGTTACTTTCTGATTTCTTAAAATATTGTCTCCTTGACATTGGAGCTTTTAAATTTGACTAAAATATTCCTGGGAGTTTTCAGTTTGGGATCTCTTTGAGGAGAAAAAGAATTCTTTCTGTTTCTATTTTACCATTTGTTTTTAGTATTGTCAGGACAGTTTTTCCTGACAATTTCTTGAAAAATTTTGTATAGCCTCTTTGTCTAGTCCAATCATTTTAAAATTATTTCTCCTTGATCTGTTTTCTGGGTCATTTTTTTCCCAATGAGATAGTTCACATTCTACTTTTCTTCTACATTTTCATTATTTTGGTTTTGTTCTTTTGTTTCTTGATGTCTCACAAACTCATCAGCTTTCTTTTCCTCAATTCTATATTTTAAGGAATAATATTCTTCAGTATGCTTTTTTATCTTGTTTTTCATTTGCCCAATTCTGCTTTTTAAAGCATACTTCTTCTCACTGACTTTTTGGATGTCTTTTTTTTCATCTGGTCTAGTATGGTTTTTAAGCTTTTATTTTCTTTGGTATTTTTTTGTGTCTTCTTCACTAAGTTGCTGACTTGGTTTTCATGATTTTCTTTCATTACTCTCATTTCTCTTCGCAATTTTTCCTCTACCTCCTTTACTTAATTTCCAAAATCCTTTTTGAGCTCTTCCATGACCTGAGACCAATTCATATATTTCTTAGAACCTTTGATTTTGTTATCTTCTGAGTGTATTTGAGTCTTCTTGATGACCACCTGTCTATGGTCAGAATATTTTCCTTCTTTTTCTTGCTCATTTCCTCAGTCTATGACTTCACATTAACTCATTGTTAAGGTGGGGCTCTACTTTCAGAGTGGAGGATGTGCTATCCCAAGCTTTTGTGATTGTTTTGCATCTGTTTTCAGACATACTGCCAGGCACCTTAAATTATAAAATTGTTCCAAGGTGGTATGATCTAAGGAAAGAATTTTGCTATTCTCTTGGCCTATACTCAATCATTCCTTTCTTCCTTGGAATTGTGAGGAAATTCCTCACACCCCTGTAACAACAAACTCTGTTGTGCTTCTGCTCTACATCTTCCTGGGACTGTGACTCTAGCCTGTAACCCAGATGAGAGTATAGATAAAAGAACTGAGTCCTCACTCAGTGATAGCAGAGAGACCCCTGTAATCCCTTCCTAACTCCTTTTCCATCTGTGAACTGAGAGCTCTGTAAGCAGCTGCCTCTGATGATTCAATGTCTCACAAGGATTGCTCCTGGTTCTCTGGGGCCAGATCTATGCAACTGAGGCATATGCTGGACTGAACTCCCATCTGTTGTGGCAGACTTTTCCTCCTTACCTTTCAAGTTGTCCTTGACACTCATTAGGCTGAAAGGTCTGGAAACTACCACCACTGCCACTGACCCAGTTGCTCCCCTTTGTATTCCTAGATTACTGGGACCAGTTCATTTCAATTTAGCCTGCCCTGGGCTCCTCTCTCACTCTGATGCATCTTCCTACCAATCTTCCAAATTGTCTTGGGTTGAAAAAAATTTAATTCAGTCTCTTTATGTATTCTGTCAGTCTAGAATTTTTTTATAGTCATTATTGAAAATTACTTTGAGTGGTTTGGAGGAAAAGTCAAGGAAGCCTCTCCCTTTTTACTCTGCCATCTGGGATCTGTCCCCAAGTTTTATCCATCTAATTTTCTTTTCAGAAGTTACTTTCTTTTTCCAATATTTCTTCTACCTCTGTCATATATAATTTTTAAGCTCCTTTTTCAGCTCTTCTATGAGTTCTTCTTAGACTTGAGATCACTTCCATTTTTTTTGTTGGGGTTTTGCTTATAGGTACAATGTCATAGTTTTTCTCCTCTGAGTTTGTTTCTTGGTCTTCCCTTTCATGAAAATAACTTTCTGTTGTCATATTTTGTTGCTGTTTTTTTTTTTTGTTTGTCTTTTTTTGTCTTTTTCTTTCCTTTTAAATTTGAGCTCTGCTCCCAGGGTGGAAAGGACACTGTCTCAAAGCTTCTTGTGCCAATGTATACAAACCCTGGCTGTTTAACTGATGCTATGTTGATATGTACCTGAGCAGTAAGGGTGACCTTCTTGTCTGGTGCTGAGGGGGTGGAATGAAGTCTCTCTGTCATTTTTGGAGACCAGTAAGGGCTAGTGTTCTAGCTGATGGTGAGTTGGGACCCTAGTGGTGGTGTCTGTCATATGCTGAGGCCTGGTGATGTATTTCTATAGTTCTCTGATGTTTCCCTGAAGCACACAGTGGCCTGACCTCTGGAGAATGCCTGTTTGCCCAGGATTGTGCTGAAGTATCAGGTAGTTTTCAAAACTGGAGACTGCAGCTTCCCCTGGCAATGATTAAGTAGGTGGTGGGTTTCAGGTATTAATACTTGCCTGCTTCAACACACTAGGGATACACTGATTTGCTGAGGTAGGACTTGTTCTTGATTTTCTAGTATACTTCCTGTCCTGGACTGTTCCCCCTTTACCAGAGTGAGATGAATCTTTCTTGTAGTTCTTCCAAATTTTTTGAGCTAAAAGATTGTTTCATCTTGTCTTTTCACTGTTTATCTTATGCCATGATTTGTTTTGGGATACTATATTATAAATATTTGGAGGTGAATATGAAAGCATTACAATGGCTTACTGTTTACTTTATCTTGGCTCCCAAAAGGAGAATCAGACTTTTCTTTTTTATAATCAAAAATTTTAAAAATAATTATAAATATTTTTATATTTATGTCAATTGCTTAATTAAAGTAATTACTTCTTTCTTCTTTCTTACTTGGAAGACACAAGCAACTACATGGTTTTACCTGATTCTTCAGATTTTGCTCAATATATGATATAAATTATGCTCCTTTGATCTTTGGGATGCTTTGTACATGAATCCAGGGTTCCTTTTTGCAATCTTACTTCCTGCTATTGCCCTTTCAACATCGTTACTTAGAAATTTGGATTGGTGGTAGTATTAAGGGGGACCAGAACAAAATGTTATTTGATTAGAAGCCCATTCATAATATCTTTATTTTGTTTCTTTTCTTTGCTATCAGGACAGATCAGAGAGCAATACAATAGTTTGTTGTTGTTGTTTTCATTGTTGAAAGCAGGAAAAAAATTACGACATTTTTTGGAATATTCATCTGGTACTAGCTGTCTGGAGGCAAAAGCATATGTAACTTGCCTGAGCTTCATCAGAGGTCCTGAGAATAGAATTTATGAAAGGATATTTCTGAAGCTCAAAAACGAATGACTTTGATAAAGTAATATGAAAAGTACATAGTAGAACTAGATATGTGTTTCCCTGTGTTTCCTGGAAGGGTAATTGATTACTTAGGTATGTGAACTCTTAATTCTTATATATTCAATGTGTGTGTATGTGTATGTGTATGTGTATGTGTATGTGTATGTGTATGTGTATGTGTATAAGTATGAGTGAATGAATATGATAGTGATAAAGAGATGTATTCAGTTCCTTAGGCAAAACATTACAAAAACCTAGACTATTAGCTATAGAAAGTTGATTTCCTGACCAGTGCCAACCTTGGAAACTGACTTGTATATGACCTCAAATTCTAGAGTTTACATGTAGGACCAAGTACAGAATACAGTGACTTGCTTCTAAGGGAAATAATAGCAATATTAGTTATCATATTGCTTTGTAGCCTGAAAATTATTTTGAATATATTAATTCATTTGGTCCTTGTAGCAATCATGATGGCAAATGTATCTATTTTTCCCTTTTCCAGATGATAAACTGAATTTAAGAGATTAAGAGAACTGCCCAAAGTCACAGTTTATAGAGGGTAGACTACATGGCATTTGAAAATGAAGAAAGAAATAAGGACCATGCCACTTTCAAATATTAAAGGCAGAGATCAAACAATTTGAGGGAAGCTATTTGCTGTCATCAACAAATCTTTTTTTTTTTAAGGTTTTTGCAAGGCAATGGGGCTAAGTGGCTTGCCTCAGGCCAAATGGCTAGGTAATTATTAATTGTCTGAGACCAGATTTGAACCCAGGTACTCCTGACTCCAGGCCCGGTGCCTTATCCACTGCGCCACCTAGCCACCCCTCATCTCCAAATCTTAATGATAATGTTATCTTATATAATGTGTTTAAATTATCATTGTGCTTGCACAGGAATTGGACACATTATTGTTTACCTGTGTAGAAATCTAGACATGAATTTAAATATGACCTCAGACACTTAATAGCTGGAAGGTTATGTTTAAGTCATTTAATCCTGTCTGCCTCAGTTTCCTCATCTATAAAATAAACTATAGATAACCTCAAATGGGATGACAAAGAATAGGACATGACTGAAAATGACTGAACAATAATCTTAACTATACATTTTACTTGTTTATGAAATAATTTATTCATATTTTTGTTGTGTTATGCCACCTGGGAGCTAGTTAGTTCAGGTATTTTTATTCTCATTTTAAACTTGAAGAAACTGATTAAGAGGGAGATGAAGTGCTTTGTTCATTATGATTGGTGAGTATGTCCATTTGTTTGAAATAAAATTAAGAGAGAGAAAGAGAGAGAGAGAGAGAGAGAGAGAGAGAGAGAGAGAGAGAGAGAGAGAGAGAGAGAAAGGAAGGAAAAAAGAAAAAAGAAAGATAAAGGAAACATGCAGTTATACAGTACTTACTAGGTGCCAGATACTGTGTTAAGCATTTTATAAATATTATTTTATTTAATCCTCACAGAATCCCTATGAGTTAGATGCTGTTATTTTGCCCAATTTTCATTTCAACACATTAAGACTACCTTGTCAGAGAGCTAATAAGTATCTGAAGCCTAATTTTAACTCAAATTTTCCTTCTCCAAGCACAATTTTCTATATAATGTGCCACTCAATCATCTCTAAAGAACAATAAATTGTCAGAGAGGAAGGAAGGAAGGAAGGAAGGAAGGAAGGAAGGAAGGAAGGAAGGAAGGAAGGAAGGAAGGAAGGAAAAGAAAGGATGGAGGGAAGGAGGGGAGAAAAATGGAGGGAGCGAAGGAAGGAGGTAGAGAAGGAAATAAAGAATTTTTTTTTCTGAAGGAAACACAAGAGAAGGTAAAGACAAACCTGGTATAGGAAGAAAATGAAAGAAGAAAAGAGAACAGGAAAGGAGAGGGAGGGTAACAAGGGAGAGGGGAGAGGAAAGGGGAGGGAAATAAGTGTCTATCGAATTTATTTAGACAACTCAGATTTTTCTGACTATATATATATATATATATATATATATATATATATATATATATTGCTATTTGAGCACCATAGTTAATTGTAAAAACCTAGATTGAAGAGTCACAAGAGGAAATTACTGGAGTGTAAAAAGAACATGCATTATCAGAATTTAATCTATTTTACTTATTTCAAACCTCACTAAGATGGCAAGAAGTACTAGAAGAGAAACTCCTGGCAAAGTCTGGGATAATCAAGGAAATTTTTTTTTATATAATGTTTCTTTTTTGAATATATAAGTGATAGTTTTGGAGTAAATAATTTTCTGTTTTTGTCTACTTCCTGAAAAAAAACCCCAAAATACACGCTTAAGTGCAAGTGACCTTTCATTCTGTTGTTTTCCTTATTGATAAGTGTACCATAAAAGCCTTTCTTCACAGGAGATCAAAGTCCAATCAGCAATTCATCAAAAGGTTGATCAGGGCTGCTGTCCCCTGGTGGCTAAAAATTGTATGGGGATCAAAGAAGTTTTACAGTAGATTCAAATCCATCAGAAGCAATGCAAATGGACCAGAGAAAAAAAGGCTTTTATAGTGAGAAAACATTGTGCATATGCATACTCTTATTATTTTTTCAAGAATTGAGCCTCTGTCTCTCTATGCATTTTGGGATAAAGGAAAATGAAAGAGATAGTTATTAAGAAATATCATTCAAAATAAAAGTGATGATTTTACTTTTTTAAGTGATTTGCCCTAGGATAAAAAGTCACTATACATCAGAATTCAAATTTATCTCAGGTTTAATTGCATTATATTGCTTTGCCCTCTATTTCATCATTTACATATTCTCACCATTTTGGATGGAACTTAGCTGGAAAGTGTATTTGACTTTCCTACTTTAACTCCTTTCTATTTCATATTCCATAAATGACTGATGGGCAATAGGTTTTTGTATCTGATAAAATAGTAAGTTATAAGATCATTTTCTTTAGGTGTACTGAAACATCATCAGCATAGCTGTAATGGTTTTTGTTGTTGTTCTCTCATTTTCAGTCAAGAACATCTCTTCATGAACACTTTTGATGTTTTCTTGGCAAAGACAATGAAGTGGTTTGTTATTTCCTTCTCCAGTTGATTTTAGAGATGAGAAAACTGAGGCAAACAGGGTTAAGTGACTTGACCAGGATAACCCAGTTAGTCTGAATGCAGATTTGAATTCTGATCTTCCAGACTTCAGATCCAGCTCTCTTCTATTTTGCCACTTAACTGCTCAGACACATAATGTAACACACCCTGTTCCCACATAATTTTTAATATCTCAGCTAGATTTTAATATTTTATTTAAGTCAGAGATTATGAGGATTTGCTATAGTGATATCTGTTCTTAATGTTTTATGTATTAATATAACTTTGTGATTATGGCTAATTATTAGGTGTTTAATAATGGTTGAGTTAAAAATAAAGTTAATTTCTTGAGTTTTTAAGATAGCTTTAAGTCTGTCTGGGGTATAGAAATTTTTCATCTGACAGTTCTTGAAAAAATTTTTAAAAAATCTTTTAATGGATAATGCTACATCACATTTATATGTGTCTTAAAGTTTTTTGAAGTGTTCTACATATATTAATCCATTTTTTTTTTCTCAAAAAGTGTAAGTATCAGGTGCTACTGCTATACCCATTTTGTAGATGAAGAAACTGAAACACTAAACAACTAAGTGACTTGGCCACAAAAACATATCTAATTAGGATCTGAGGCAGAATTTGAAATCATGACTTCCTGACCTCAAGTTCCATAAGTTATCCAACTGTCACCTACTTAACTGGTTATTACATTTACTGATAAATTCTAGTTATCAAAGCATATCTTATTAGACAGTTATTTTTGTCAAAATTCTATATACTTTGATCATGTGTTACTAAGAATTGTACTGTTTTCCTGCAAACTCTATCATGGTTATTTCATCCAGGATAGTTAAGAATTCTGAAGTTTAATATGGTAATAACTTGTTTCTGAATTGCTACTAAAAACTTTCTCTAGTTCTAAAAACAAATCCATGTGACTCGCATATTTGTTAAATACTTCCTCACAAGCATGTTTGATATATATTTATATATATATATTTATATACATATACACATACACATACATATATATGCACATATATGCACTTATGTATGTATGTGTATATATCACACACACACACACACACACATACACACACATATATATATATATACATATATACATATATATGTATATATATATATATATCTTTTCCATGGGTTGACTTGTACTTTCATTTTTGAATCTTAGACATTCGCGAAGCTTCATTGAGAGATAAAACACTTTCACCAACATTTGAAAAGTCCAAAAGCAATGTACTTGTTATCTACATTTTCTACTGTATAGTGATGTTTGTTTATTTCAAAAGTATTTATTTCTCTAAACACTGACATATATATTTGCTTTTCAGAAATTTCTATCAGTCCTCCTTTCCATTTTTATTAATTTTGGAATATTTCTGAATTATGGTCCCTATATTTAGTAAATAATTTGTATAATTTTATTAGGAAGCATTCCAAATTTATTAAGTAGTTATTTTATAGCTCTAAAATGATACATTAAAATTGATAATTGGTAGCAGTTAATTGTTTTTAATATGGTCTTCTTGTTGCACTTTGATGTCAGTTTGCTATAAAGTCATTTAATATTGTAACTATATTTCCTTGATGAAGCATCAATATTATCTCATTCTTTTTCTTGAGATAGAGTTCAGATATAAATGTATTAATGATGTTCATTTTTGTATATTTGATATTCCACTTACTTTTGTGCAGGTGAAAAAATCACTCATTTGGCAATTAATAAAGAATATTAGGATATTAAGTTATCTCTTGTATTAATGAAAATATCTTTTACTAGAAATTCAGTAGTTGAGGGCAGATAGGTGGTGCAATGGATCGGGCAAAGAGTAAGGTAGTCCTGAGTGAGGAAGACTTGAGTTCAAATCTAGCTTCAGACTCTTAATACTTTCTTAACTGTGGGGCCTTGGCCAAGTCACTTAATCTTATTACCTTGTAAAAATTAAAAAAAAAGAAGTCCAGTAATATATATGATGATAGAGATGATATTTGCTATGTCTTATTCTATATTAAGTTCTACTATGTTTGTATTTTGTGAAATCTTTTTATTCTATGAAATTTGGAGATTAAGAATATTCAATATTTTGTATGTATTGATGTTATTTCATGGTGGATGTGGACCATAGTCATATCTGCAATCGTGCTCCCATTCAATTATAGTTTCTCTAATTTTTCAAAGCTATTGTCAGATTCTTCTTAGAAAATAGAAATATTTTCTTTAGTTTATAAGACATTTTATCTGATTTATAATAAAATTCACATAATTTCATCTTTCTAGGCATGATGATCTCTCTCTCTCTCTCTCTTTCTCTCTCTCTCTCTCTCTCTCTCTCTCTATATATATATATATATATATGCATCTTGAAGTGATATACTGCACAATTTCCACAGTTAAATTGCATAATCTGACTAGATTAATCAACCTGGACTTCTTAACGATAATCTTTCTATAATTTCAGACAACAATTATATGATCCTAAGTAATAAATTAGACAAATAAGTTTGCCTAACTTAGTCATTTGATGAATGATTATTTCCTTTGCATGTTTTCCTTGGAATATCTTTTGATTTCATAAGCAGATTTTAGTCCTTTTGCTTGGAGATAAACCAACCTGAGGCACATTTGACAAATCCAGTGGCATATACCTACTACTTTTGTTTTATGCATTGTGCATTACTATTTTATTTTCTTCAACTGAGATTGCTTTTAAAAATTTTATATACATTTTTATGCTTATTTACTCTGTTTTCTAAAACTTTATCTTTACATTCTTTTTGATGAGTAAGCAGTATATTTCTATAGCCATTTTAATATTATAAATCTCACGATCAAACAGCTATTTGTTTACAAATTTCATCAGATCAAAAGAGTATGTTAAAATTAGCATTACATAGATCCTAATTAATCTAATGAATTCTTTTCATAAAAGTCTAATTGTCATTCAATCACTGAACCTTCTCTAACTCAGCTTTCTCCTTGATAGTCTTATGCTAAAATCATTATCATTCATTGGTTCAATTTTATCTGTTTTATCAACTCAAGGATTCCAATTTTTAATTTTCTTTGACTATTAAGAATTTTACAGTTGAAAGAGCCAAAGTCATATTTTGAAAATTTTGGTAAAAAGTTTCTACAAAATTAATTAACATTTCAATGTGCTTCCAATTATAACAATTTAATGGTGTCATATAATGTACATCAAGTAATTTATAGAACATTTTGAATTGCTCCCTTCTTTGATTTGAAAGTTATACTCTGTCCCATTTAGTAAAAAAAGATAATGAATTTAAAGATAAACAGAATCAGAGGAGGCTGAAACTAATTCTCTGAAATAGAATTTAAAAGAGATTTAAGTTTTTTGCTAAATCATGGTGAGTTCAACTTTAGATAGGATGAATTTGTAGTGTTTATAATATATTCAACTGGAAAATGCCCAAAACACAATTTTTGAAGTTGGATTAGAGTTTAGAAGAAAGATTCACATTAAATATAGAGATCTTGAACTCTTTATGTAGATCTTGATTTAACATATGAGTGCTAATGAGATTTTTAAAAGAAAGAATGGGTGAGCATAGAAAATAAGAAAGGTATGGAAAAAAATCTGGTTGGGGGTGGAGTACAGATGATAGATAATCTAATATTAAGCAAGAGTTTCCAGAAACAGAAGGTAGATAGAGAAATCAGAAAGCAGTGGGGATATTTTAGAAGACAAAGTATTTAGCAGGTACAGAAGGTCAACAATGATAAATACCAAAGAGAGATTATGAAGATTATGAATTGAGAAACTGTCACTGGGTCCAGCAGTTAATTGGTGAACTCAGAAACCATTTCCCAAGTGATAGAAAGGTGAGAGGACAAGAAATAGAGACAATCTGCATTGATATTCCCTAGCATTCCCTAGCATGATTTTTTTCAGGATGCTCATAATATAAGACTTACCCCTAAAATAAGCTCCAGTTAAGATCGCCACCAGATGGCTGCATTTAGTACATCCTTTGCAACTCATGCTGGGTGTATTGAATTATAAAATAATATAAACATATAAATATTTATAAATGTTGACATTAGCACTTAAAATATAGGATAATATAAATTATAATTAAGCATTTGTAAATACCTAAGTATTGAAATGTAAATGCCTATGTAAATTAATGAACTCCATTTAGAGTACAAAAACAATGTATAAATAACCTGTACATTTCATAATGTCTGAATGGAAAGAAAACCTCAACTCTAATCATCACTAAAGGCTAGAAAGATAAGATTGAATGTGTTTCAGGCACTTGTGTTCTTGAAACTGAAAAATCTTGGAATACATAAGCATTTTTAAGGAAGTACATTGATTTAATGGTACCACTTATTTAAAAGTTAGCTAAAGAGGTCTGCTACTCTAGGTTTCAGCCAGCAAGCACTACACTAAAGACAAGAAAAATTTCCTTGCAGAGAGAAGAACAAACCAATTAATGATTTCCACCGGAATGACTGTCTATCTCTAGGCATCCCCTGAAAATAAGCCTTAATGCATCCACTGGAGCAAAAATTAATATAAGACCCAGTCTTATTTTCAGAGAAATAAGGTAGAAGTATTGTCCTTGGCAAGATTAAGATATAGGATGAGTTAATGAATAAGATTTTTATCAATCAAAATGCTCAGGATCATCTAAAGTGGTCTTGCTCAACTTTTTTTCATTATATTTTTTCATTATATTATTATATTATTCATTATATTTTTCATTATATTATTACTCTCATATACCCACATATTCTACATTACAACCAAACTAAATTATTTACTGTACATTTTTATTCATTCATTTCCCTTTTTGGTGATTTTGCTCATACCATTTTCTCAAGAAAAGAATGGACTCTTAAGCTCCATATCTAATTATAGAAATTCCTATTCTCCTTCAAAATTGAAATAATTTGCAACCTCTAAATGGAAAAAAAAAGTCTTCCTGCATCCTTCTTTGCCCCATTTAAAAAAAAAATGTACATGTCTTTTTCTTCATTAAATTGTAAATTCCTTTAGAGCAAGGCTTGTGCTTTCTGCATATCCTTGTGATGCAAGGAAATGATGTAGAGAATTATGAATGTAGCAGAAACAAAATCTGTACTATTAAATGCTGTTAAATCTTGTTAATTTTGTGGAGGTTCCTGCACTTGAGATGTAAATTGACTACCATTGTTTCATTACTTAATGTAAAATTTTTTATCCTGAATTTCTCATTCTTCAACACTCTACTTAATTCAGGTCATGGGGGGTAGGGAATTCCCCTATTGCCCTCAGTGTCCAGGTAAGGGGCAAGGCTATAAAACCTGAATTGGACCTCCGCCCAAGGCCAGTCATATCTGCATGTCTGCATCTCTCTCTCTCTATCTCCTTCTCTCTCTCATCTCTCTCTCTCTCTCTCGTCTCTCTCTCTCTCTCTCTCTCTCCCACTCTCCCAGTCCACTTTGCTTGACTGTTCTTTTTTTTATCTGTCTCTGTACCTATGTCCCTTTCTCTGTTTCTGCCTCACTCTCCATCTACTAGGTTTTTGTTATTCATTCTGTCTTAAGTGCTTCTGACCCTTCCAGAGGAGTTTTTTAACCTGCTTGCTTTGTTATATTATATAATAAAATCCTGAGCAGTTTTAACATCCAAGAGAGGGTACGAATTCCTTCACCTTTTCAGTGGCCTTGAATCTTCTGTCTTCAGTCGCTAACATTTATTTCTCTTTTGCCCAGCACAATGTGCCATATGATCATCTCAGGGTTCATGTACAAGCAAATTACATTTTACATGTAAGTAAATTATAAAATAATTATATTTTTATCTGGTGATCATATTTACTGCTGTTTATTGAATATTCCAAATATTGAATATTCCAAATCTCGTGCCAAATACCTCATTGCTTCTGCTTCTCTTGTGGTTACCAAGTTTATCTCTTAGTCTATCTGTAATTCTCTTTTCAAAATTCTCTTCTGTACTCTCAGTTCATAATTGTCAAGGTGTACTAATTAGGAAATCTCTTCCTGATGGTATAGGTTCAGGCCATAGGAACCCATTTAGCTAAAATTAGTCATGAAAATACATTCAGTATACCCCAGGCAGTCAGGATTCATAGAGCCCTGAGGCTAAGATTGTGTTGGTTAATGTTGTGAATTCAAATTCTGGACAGCCATCTAATTTTAGAATAGAAAATGCTCAGGAGGTCCTATTTAGTTGATCTGGGGGTTGGGAAAAAAAACTGGGATGCATAGAGTCTGAGGTCACAGCCTTTACAAGATTTTCAAGATCCTCTCAATCTAATGTGAAAATGAATTTGAATAAGAAAAAGGTTTAAGTGGGGGGATCAGTAATAATCATTCATACTCCTGATCTGAATGAATGTATGTATTGACCAAACCCAGACACATAGACACAGACATATACACAGACAGACAGACAGACAGACACACACACACACACACAAACACAAACACACACAGACAAATTTAAAAAAACATCAAAGAAAGAGCAAACAAATAAAAAGGAGGCTTTTTCTCTGATTCTTGGATAGTGCAGAACCTATATTTTTCTCAAAATCAGCATAGTCAATTATTCAGCTTCCATTTGATTGTGTCATAAAATTGGAGCTCAGATTCTCATTAGAGATTGTAAATTACTTGAGTCCCTGATTTTCTGTAATTTTGCATTAAGAAGAAATAACTGCATACATATTTAGCATACCATCCTAAATAGCCATGATTTTCATTACTTTTTATGAGATTTGCTAATGATTGCTATTAATATTTCATAGATATTTGGTTTTTTTCTTTGTGGTTCTTTCCTTCAAAGATTCAGAACCCAAATCTTCCATGACCTAGAGTATTGAATTTCTGTGTCTTGAAAATATCATCACCACGTGGCCAACCTCCTTTTTTATTCATACTTTTAGTGATTCTAAACTTCAAGTCTTTGTTATAAGATATAAATGAAAATGTTTTCCATAAAAAAGAAACAGAAAGAACAAAAATTATAAATGGAAATAAAGAAGTCAAAGAGTTTCTGAAGGCTACAAAGATCCTGTTACCCAGGATATATTGTCCTATTTGGTGATCTCTGAGTCCCTAATTCTAAGTCATGCATATTTTTATTGTTTGAGAGGGATAATGGCGAAAGGGTCTAAATCAAACAGGAAATAAACAAATTGCTCATGATTAAAACTAATCTTTATTTATATTATATTGTCTCCTTATAGTCATAAGATCTAAAGTAGGGCTTGGAAAAAAAGTGATTTAAAATTTCAAATATTTTATTTAGAAACAGTGTATGTATGTAAGATTTTGTTAATGTTTGAATAAGCAAAAAAAACCCAGCAGATGTTTAAGCATCTGCTCCCTCCTTACCATATTTTATAATGGGATTTTGAGCTGAAAGGAACATTAAAGGTCATTTAGTTCAGCCATTTCATTTTATAGTGAAGGAAACTGAAACCCATAGAATTTATGCTATTTGCAAAGGATCCCATAGGCAAATGAAATAGAATTTAAGTTTCAAGTTTAGGTTCTCTAAATGATAATCCAATGAGAGAGAGAGAGAGAGAGAGAGAGAGAGAGAGAGAGAGAGAGAGAGAGGAAATATTTTTTTGGAG